>NC_048407.1:30912460-30962460 GCF_013103735.1 Etheostoma cragini
GGGGGCCGTTTGGAGAAGCTCATTCATCAAGTCATTACAGTAGGTGGCTCTTGTGGTATTTCTGCCTGTCCATCATTGGAGAACGGAAGAGGAGGATGGGGAGAGATTCCCAGAGGAGGACTGGAGCTTGGCCGTCCTTCCTCCATCTTTCTCCCCCCTTCCCTCCCACTCACTCCTCCCCCTTGGACGTCCCTGCCCTGCTTCTCCTCTGACAGCTCACCTTCTGACTGCTATTACTCCCCCTTCTTCCTCTCCTCCATCACACTGTCTTCCATTTTTTTCTGCCCCCTCTATTACACCTTCCATCTCTCTCCACCTCTCACACCATCCTCCTCATCATTCCCAGTACTTTCCTCACTCTCTTCCTTTTTACATTTCTCCTGGGAGGTCACCCTTGACTCTCAGATGTCCCTCGCATGCCAAAAATTACTATTGACATTTCAATTCAGTGGGTTTTTTTCTCTCACTGCTCTCTGCTGATGCCTTATAGCAGGAGGACATTTACATGTCAATGGGCCAGACAAAAGAGAGGCAGAGTGTGTCCGCTCCCATGTCCTTAACACAGTGGCTGTAACACTGAATTTGTGGCTTTTGCGGTGACGGAGAGGCTTTGTGTGCTGCATTTCTTGATTAGTAAATGGATTATTAACGTAAAAGAGTTACATTGGATCACTTTGCCAAGGATGAAGTTGCATCAGCATTTTCTACAACATTTCCCCCTGTATTTTACTTTTATGGCATCTCCACCGTCTCTATGGCAGCCGGCTCCGAAGCATGGCCGTCCAAAATAGCTATGAAAACATTTAATTTTAAACAAACACACCGAAACAACTGTTTTCTTGTATAAGCTCGTAGCAATGACAAAGACAAGTAGGTGAACTAGGTAAATTGAAATTGGGAGAATAAACTGTCTATACAAGCGTAAATTTGCGATAGAAAACTGAAGCTGTACCCAAAGGTTGGGGAGTTGGTTGTGGACCAACCGATCGACAGAGTGAGCTATAGAGCTGTTGGTCACAGCTAAAATATCTGGTATTTTTATCAATGTTATTGCTATTAATACTGACATTTAAAAAATTACTTTGGGTCTTGGGATCATGGATGCATCCAGATAGATTCATATTTCAGATCAACAAAGGTCAGTTTAAAAGATTTCGTCAGATTTTAAGAGGCGTTTGTCACGCTTGTCATTTCTGTTAGCAATCCACCAATCACTTTGGTCATTGAGTCCAACTGTCCAACTGTCCAACTGTCCAACTGTCCAACTTCCAATTCGACATGTCAAATCAGCCGAAATTAAAGCTGGCGGCTCCTCCAACTGACGGACTGACCAAACAGACTCGAGTCACTGTCCTCACCAGACTGTCCGACATCCGATGATCTGGTTGGTGTGTCAGCGTCAGGTTGGAGCTTGATAAGATGGATTTTCATGACATGTGATCGTCGCATGATATCTTGTGATCTCGTGATATCGCGAGAATCCAGCCGGCGTACAAGGTTGGTAAAATGGAGCATGTTTGTCTCATTACGGTGTGCGCCCTTTTGCTACAGTTTCAACAACGGTGTATGTAAACTCATGTAATAAAAGGCAGAAGGCTTGTACCATGGACTAACTCTCTGTACCTTTTCCAGCTTTTCTTAAAACATCTGTGCTTTAGCTTTGATTTCCAACAGGGCTACCTCTGGCTTGGTTGTGCATTTGAGTTGACATGTCTTTGTCCTCGCACTGGTGAATTTCTACTGGTTGGTTGGAGTTAAATCTGGCGTCTGGCGTGTCTCTCAAGGCCCTTCTAGTAAAGCTCATCACAGGAGACGCTGTATGACTATATTTGTCTTTGGGTCTCCATGGGATAACACCAGAGACTGCAGGGACAAGATGTGGAGGCAATAAATGGTTCTGAATTAGAGAGAAGAAAAAAGTGCCAGTAAAAAAAAGATTCCATTTGCAGCCTGTACAATAACAGAAAACGATGAAGCTCAATAAATTCCATCCCTTTTACAAAATGGGTTATGTGGGGCAAAAAGATGAGTTGGGGGTGGTGAGCTGTGCCCCTGAACCTTAAACATGAGCGGGGATGTTGTGCATCTGGCCTCATGACTTCAATTGGTTCCACAGTGTCTTTAGCATAGAAATAGCCTGAAATGGGTTGTGCCTGTGCGTGCAAGAGTGTGTGTTTGCATGTTTCTGAGCTTTCCCCCACGCCTGAGTATATTTCCCTCAGTCATGCATCTTCATTTTTTAAGCCCTGTAAGGTATCACCAACTGACTTGTCCCAAGGCGCTGGGGCTCTTGCCTTTCTGTGATTACCTTAAAGGAGATGCATTGCATATGTAAATGTCCTGTTGTAGAGAGAGCTGGCTGCTGCTCAAGTGAAGAAAAAAGCCTCTCAGCATTGATCTGCCCTTCTGCATTTAGACTGGGTTAAGTGTTCAGCTTCTACTTGGACCAAATTCATGCAAGGGTTTGTATAATTATGCCAGAGTCAATCTCCATTACTCCTTAGCACTATCGAACAGATGCTTACTTTAATAAAAACACATGTCAAATTTAGGGAGAAGAGCTGGTGCGTATATCTTTGTGTGTCTGTGTTTGCCAGCGTGTGTGCATATTCTTGTGTTTGCACATAATTTGAATCAATACACACAGGAAGGAGGCATTAAAGCGACTAAGCAGTTGCAGGCGGCACCAGCAGCAAGCAGACCTCGTGCACCAAATATTCTGTCAACTCCACAATCCTTTCAATCAGTGCAACAAGCAGCTCTTTCAACATTTGTCTTTTTCTCCCCCAGGACATGATTTCTCTTTTCTGTCTGCTTACTGGAGACCATCAATCTGTAGCCTCTCCATGTTGCCCTTCTTTCATCATTTCAGTTTTTTTTTTTCTTCCAATGAGAGCTTTCAAGCCTGACCTTTGTGCCCCTGAAAAGGACCGCTGCGGGTAACAAAGACTGCCAACCAATCAGAGATCGCTCTGAGTGGCCTTGGGTATGTGAGCCTCATTCTTGATGACACAAGAAAGCCTGAAATGGATTTGGGGGAGCTGGTGATAACTCTTCACATGTGCTCACATGGAAATATCACTCTTAACTCCTATTTTTCATTTGTACTTAATTTACCTTCTCCAATCTTCCCGTTCTGGTAGATGTTAAGACAAACTTATGTTGGGACTCACGTTTTCTTTCCACTGGGTATAGCAGCTTGCTCCACACTTTTATTTGACCATACCAATAATAAAGTATGTTTGTGAGTAGAGGATTAAAAGAATTTTGGAAAATGTACGCTTAGATATGCTTTCTTCTTAAAGGGTTTACTCTACCACCAGCAGCAGATTCTGTTACCTTTTAGACAGAGCCAGGCTAGCCGCTATCCGCTGGTTCCAGTCTCGGTGCTGAGCTAAGCTGGCTAGCGACTGCTGGCTGTAGATTCATATTTACAATACAGACATGAGAGTGTTGTTGATCTTCTCATTTAACTCTCAGCAAGAAAGCAAATAAACCGGGTCGGTGTGAGGCAGCAGGGGAAGGACCTAAATATGCATAGTCCATGCAGACCAGAACAGTTCAGGGATTTATTGAGATTTATTGAGGTGACAGACATGGAGGCGGGTACCGGTAAGGGTTCAGGGAAAGATTGCTAGAAAGCAACATTGACACTATGGCAGGGAACGAGTAGAATTGGCTGGATTTATACCGCAGGGCCGATGAGGGAAAGTTGAAACGGGTGAGAGAATCAGGGCACTGGAACAGGTGAGAGGGCTGTGGGCATCTGGTGGATGGAGGGAGAATGCAGGTCTGGGGAGGGGAGAAGTGGCTGAATACTGAATAAAATAAAAACAAATGAGACAGACACTTCCGATAATTAAAATAAGACTTTGACAAAATATTCCATAGGAAACTGAAAAAAAGAAGAAACATCAGAATCATCAATGTGAGGCAGCACTGGAGCCAAAAGGGAGATATGATGTCAGTGTGGTTCAAACAAAGTGCTTATTAATCATCAAACAGAAATTGACAATACAACATCCACACCCACTTTTTGCCGCAAGTAGCGATAAACAGTTTGGCCTTCAAATGTGGTTGTATAACAAGTTGTGCCCAGTACTAGTTTTCAAGTAGGCCTACATCCCAACCTTAAGTCATGTCTACTACAGTAGTTGCTTAGTGTTATCTGTATAAAGGCTAATCACATCTGACAACAAATATTACACCATCTATATGTCTATCTTTCTATCTAACATTTCTTATGTTACATTCAGTGAGTGGCAAAAGTTTTTAAACTGTTAAATAAAGGTTTTCTCTCTTGACTGTAAAGGAGATTGTGATGAAATCTAATGCAGTGTGTAACATAATAATTTGTCATTTTTATTTATCATATCACTTTTCAGCACACTATGAGAATGATTTACAGTAACAGCTTTACATGACGTGCATATCAGTGGTTAGTTGGGCTTTGGTTGTTAATGTGCAACTTTTATAGAGAAATCAAGCACCGTTTGTCTGCACAAGTTTTTACAGTATTTGCTTACTACGCTGAACATGTGACTCAGAACTCCTCTTCCAAAAGGATCATGAACCCCAGATACGCTCTCTGGGTGTGTGAGTTGTTGTATGTAGCCGAGGAATTCTGATTAGGGACAGACATTTTATTGCAGAGCAGAATTAAGAGATTCTCCAGAGCAATATATGTGGCTGTCTGTATGAGTGTCTTTGTGATAAGGTGGATTCAGTAGAAGAGAGAGCGAACACTAATGCTGATGAGAGAGAGAATTTAAATGTGTTATACATGGAAATAGGCCACAGAGTGTGCAGTGAGGTTGCTAGGTGCACCAAAAAGTTGAGTAGGTGGAGTTCAGTCCAGTCAGGTAGCCCCGTCTTTCCTTCCTGTCTGCCACTGGAGACAGAACTGCAACCAGTCAAATCCCAGGTATGGTGCATATCGAAAATAAGAAACGTTGTTGATAAAGACTAGATGATGATAAAAAGAGCCCCAGTCTTATAGGTAAACAGTATCAGTTGTTATGGCTGATGTAAAATATCCATACTGTCTGTGATCTATGTGATGTTATCAAGTTAGAAGCTTTTGGAGGGAAGGGGATTGTTTCCTTGCCAGGAGAATTCAGATTAATGTCACCAAAAACCAGTATTTTTTTTTACAGACAAATTATTGGTGGTACACATTAAAATGGAAGGGGTATAATTAAAGTATTGATTTGAATGTGCAAGGCAGTAGACCAAGTAGAAAGAGAGCAACAGAGGGTTTTCATGATGCGTCACTGGACCGGAAGTCGCCTTATTGGGGGTGCTCCTCATCACAACAAAGCCCAGGCACTGAAGTAGATCCTGAACGTCGTCAAGGAAAATGGTTACTATTGCCGTGTTTTAGGTGGCACCAATAGGTCAGACCGAGAAAAACATTTGGAACATTACCAACTTTCAAAAATAATTAAAAACCAGGTAGAGGAGTACCAGAAGTTATCAGAGGAAAGGAAGCGCTTGTGATTGGCAAAGCTCAAACTCACCCAGATAGAGTACAATGCAAACAAAGAGGCAAAGCAAAGGGATCTTTGAAATGAAAAAAAAAGATTGAGAGTCACTTGGCTACACCTTGAGTATCGCAATGTTACCATACAGTTAAGGTTAGGTTAATTAAATACATTACTGCATTACTTACTTTGGCCTTCACAACACTATGGTCATTAATGACTTGGTACTGCGTCTCCCTTACCCATCCATACACCATCTGGTTATAGGCCTCCAAACCTTTGCAGGATTTAAGGTCTGCCGCTGTGTATGGGCTCGGCGAGAAAAGCAGGTAGTTGACAATATTGATATATGCAACCCAAGGAAGATTCAGCGGGTTGTAATGGATCCAAGAAGCGTGAGCCAACTCGTAGGGATCAGCACCACCAATAAACCATAATTTCTCGAAATATCGTGCTTTTTCTTGTGGTCCAGGTCCCTCTTTATATGCCTTTGTATCTCGGATGCTTTTTGGTTGTTTGGAAATGGCTACATTAACTTAAAGTATCCAAGGGACACAAGACTCCACTGTACATCGCTCAGTTGTTTACACCGAGTGTCTCCAATAGGGCCGCGCATCCGGGTTACAGCCAAGAACGTCACGTCGGTAAAAACCCTTCATTGTCTGATCTGGAATGTGTACAAATTTAGGTTTTGTTTGACAGTAAAAGAATCAGGGAAAGTCACTGAACTGAGAAACCAAGAAAGTCAATTGACCAATCAAAAGCAGGGCTGAGTTCAGAAAAGTAATCATTAAGACTGTAATGTAACACTCCACTGAAATAAACCCAACAAAAAACATGCATTTGTGGCAAAATCATGTTTCAGGGGGTTACGTTTAATGCAGATGTGGCAAAATCCCAACATTAACCTCAGCCTTGTCCTTTGGGGTCAGGAGGAGCAAGTACAATACATCCTCTTTTATCCATTTTTATTTTTAATAATCCGCTCCTCTTTGTTTCATCAGGTTATTTAGTAAAGGCTAATTAGTGAGTTGCATAGCAACAAGAACAATGATGAACGTTCCTTCAGCCCTTTGAGCTCCTGCTCGCTCTGTTGCTAGTGAACCTCACGGGGGGGTCGGGATCCCACAGATCCAATCAAATCATCTATGGTGGTCATTACTCTGTCTCCCCATAACCCTGTGGCTCTATGAAATATGTGACAAATGTTGTCTGCATTCATATAGATCTAGACTGCTCCTGAATCTCTCTTCATTCATTTTATTCCTGACATCCTCTGCAGCGCCAGAATTACTAGAGATTTAATTAGTCGGAGAACAAAGGAAGCTTGACCTTCTCTGCAGGTTCAGGATAGTTGTGTACATCATGCAGACAGTAAGCAGATGTTTAATATTTTCCGCCACGTAGTGTTTTCCCTCAAATAAACTCATTTAGGGTGACCAAACATCCTCCTTTGCAGGGTTGTCTGGGGGGGTTCTAAATCCAGAAAGGGAGCACAATTAGGAATGAGATCAGACAGGGAGCACATACAGGGAGCAGATCAGACAGGGAGCACATACAGGGGCAGATCAGACAGGGAGCACATACAGGGGCAGATCAGACAGGGAGCACATACAGGGGCAGATCAGACAGGGAGCACATACAGGGGCAGATCAGACAGGGAGCACATACAGGGGCAGATCAGACAGGGAGCACATACAGGGGCAGAACAGACAGGGAGTACATACAGGGAGCAGATCAGACAGGGAGCACATACAGGGAGCAGATCAGACAGGGAGCACATTCAGAGAGCAGATCAGATAGGAAGCAGATCAGACAGAGAGCACATTCAGAGAGCAGATCAGATAGGAAGCAGATCAGACAGAGAGCACACTCAGGGAGCAGATCAGACAGGAAGTAGATCAGACAGGGAGCACATACAGGGAGCAGATCAGACAGCAGAGCAGCATTGCACACAAAATGTTAAGCATAAGTGCAGTTTCACAGAATTTTTTTTTTTCCATCTAACGTCCCGGTCAGGACAAGTGGGCAGTCGGAGTGCATCGTGGGCAAAGCTAGCATATCTGTTTCCCTGTCTAATAAAGGTGCTGCAGAATCTCAAAGCTCACATGGACACCAAAAAACCTGATCTTATTACATTGAAAAGTTTTTAAGAGATATTTAGTTGAAGCTGGGATTTGAAGATGACACAGAATACGTCATATTTAGAACATTATTTCACATTTATGTATTTGAAAAGAGCTATAATTTTATTACAGGTTGTTATATGTTTTATTTTATTACATAAGTAATTTTTATACCATTGAGGCATAATAAAGCATGTTCATTAACCTCTGAGAAGCCTGTCTGAATTTGACTTTCAAGGCCGGCCATGTGTCCTCTTTTTTGGTAATCCAAATATGGTCACCCTAAACTGACTAGCTTTATGATTCTAGACACACACACAAATCAGATACTTTAATGATAACTCACATCTAAGTTATTTACCATGTCTATGTGTAAGTTTCTTGCTCATCTCCGTTTTTACAGGAGTCGGGGATGGATATCCTTGCTATCTCCCTCGCGTTCACAAAGACAGTAATTACACAGAAGGCCATTCAATTAAAGGAGGCCATGCACCTACAGGCTCGTCACAAAAAAAAAAAAATATCATGGCTAATTAAATGAATCAAAGTTGGACTCAAGGCCACAGCACCGAGACACAGAGGAGGGGAGACGCTCCGGGTGAGAGCTAACTTTCAGCTGAACACTCTGATCATCACCCGAGAGCGACAAAGCACAAAAAAAGGAAATTAATACTTTTCAGATGTGTTGTGCTCAGATTACTTTGTAACTTTAAACTGTAAGTTTCATACCACCAACATCACATCATGGGTTTGTCACTGAGACAGATACAAAAACGACTTGTGAGTTTGTCTCTGCCACTTCTATGGTTAAGATTTGGTTACGCTTAGGCAACTTGGTGCAACCTGCAATAACCTTATTTAATGGCCACTTCGAGGCAGCAGGAACAAAAAACTGTGAACTACACAACACTGACACATCACGTTTTAGGTGACGTATTGTTTACGTTGGGGTTGGGGAATTTTTTACAACTAATTAGCAACATTCAAAACGGTTTTGATAGAAACATATTGGCGCCTAGATAATGTTCATTCATATGTTAACAACAAGCATACCTGGCAAGTCACCCTAACATTTGCGGTCTCCTGTTTGTTTGTTGCAACGTCCATTGTTTTGTTTAAAAGGTTTTTCACTGAGAACAGCTGCCTGGAGCAGATGGAAAGGAGTAAGACTGAACCAAAACAGAAATAATGGCGGATCTCTTACATGCAGTCATCTATTGTTAATTTGGTGTGAGACGGGACATGAAGCACAGTCTCTGGTGTAGTGAAGAACAACGTTGCGCTTCTTCAGCCTCATTATTAACACGTTAGGAAAACATGAACATACCTTGTTTTATCATAGAGCCATCAAGGTTGCAAAATGGGAGTGATAAGGTATGTTTATCTTCCCGCTTGTATAGGTCTTCATCTAATCTAATGGTCATTGATTGTAGTCAAAGTAAATTCCAGGTTGGAAATAGTTACCCTATGGCTTCTTCTAAAAGTTTAAATAGACAGAGATAGCAGATTATTTCATTGAGCTCTATCTCCAAACTAAATGAAACAAGCGTAAAGAAATTACTGATCGCTCATTAGAACCATTTATCTAATTTGTCGCTGCTTTTCCGTGGAATTACATTTCTCAGTTAATCAACAATGTGTGCATAAGGTTTCTAATTCTCCTGATCACCTCTCTCTTTCCATCTGTGTGCATTCCTGTTCCAGAAATGCTTGTTACTAACTTTTTTCTGGGGAGCTTTTTCCCCAGATTACTTATGTTTTCTCGCCCCGCAGTTTTCCTGGGATTGGAGTGGCACCTAAATCATGGTTGTAGCTGCCGTGGTCTTGCTCAACGCCACACCGCCCAATGCTGTGCCCTACTAGGCTCCGCACTGCACTGCTACGCCCCGCAACGCAGCTGCTACTACTATTATTTCTAGTTATAGTTCCACTGTCTTTATTGTTACTATGACTGCCACTGTTCATCAAACCAACTTCTATGATTGCTGTATATCCTGTTTCACTATATCTGTATATCTGTATCAGTGTCTGTTGTATCCAAACGGTCAGCGACAGATGAGGTTTGTCCGAGGTTTCTGCCTAAATGGGAGTTTTTCCTCGCCACTGTTGCACCAAATGCTTTGGTAAATTATAGTGTGGTTTTGATCTACTCTGGAAAGTGTCTTGAGAAAACTCTTGAATTGAAATTGAATTGAATGGGTTTTTGGTTTGAATACGGTCTGTTAATAATTTTGCATTTCATCTTTTAAGTCTGGTTCGCAGCATTTACACTGTAAAGTAAGGAGCTACTCAAGAAAAGACTTCACATTCTCTGTTCAAACATATTGAAATTCACCGTGCGTGGTGGAGAAAGCAGAACGGCTGGATAAACAACTGTGACACAGAGGTTATCATACTCAATTAAGCCGCCATCGCAGAGAAAGAAACATCTTTTGTCATGTGAAGGCAGAGGGGCCGAGGGCGAGGCGCGACTCATGTCGAGTGACTGCTGTTAACTCCCAGGGCAAACACAATTGACACTGTGTGCCAACTACAACAGCTGTAGTGCGTCAGAGTGAGCCTGAGTGTGTGTGTGTGTGTGTGCCAGGGATATGCATCATTGGGGTAAAGGAAAAACACTGGCGCCAACTGACTGTTTCACAGGACAGAAGGAGGCATTCCACAGGATTAAAAGGAAAAAATCCTCCGCAGATACTCTTACACAGTTAGATCCAATCGATTTTGTTTGTGGCAAAGAAATGCTGCCGGGTGCCAGAAATGAGGTTGTGTTTATCTTGTTTGTGTTATTAAAGTGCTGCTGTGTAACTTCAGATTTAATAGGTGAAACTTTTTCATAGCTCCAAGATTACTTGTTAAAGAGTATGTTGGGTTTGTCAAAAAAGTCCTTGGAAGTTAGTCACCTCTGTTGTTTTCTTGACCCTGAAATTTAGAAATAATTAAAAGAAATTTTAAAGATTCCCACATTTCACAAATGTCTTAAAGGAGCCCACACACATGTCCAGTTTTCTCTTTAATATCACCATAACATTATCCAAAAACAACCAAAACCAGAACAGATTTCATTAAGTTGCACTAGACCACACAGAAAAGATTGACTGCACCTCCGGCTCCATGGTTTGTTCAGGGTGAGCTGCTCAGCTTCATCTTACAAGCTGGGGAACACATTGTTTTTTTTTACAGTTCAAGGTTTTTGCCAAACGTCACCCAGCGTGACCTGCAGACCCTCCCAGTGCTGTGGTTGGCATCGTGTGCTCTGGCTGCTCCCTGCCAGCCAACGCAGCAGTAATGCTCCCCCATATGGCAGACAGCATCTCCTGCTGAGGGACTCCTTCACTCCTATTAATACACACAGTGTAATAAAGGGCTCAATTGAATTAATCAGCTTGAAGTCATTAATCAGACATTAATGAAGTATTGACCTCTGCACCCCGCTGCTGTTCACCGTGTCGGCCTGCCTGTTTATGTCTAGAGTCATATCGACCTGCTGCTCCGTTTCCTGGAGTTTTTTTTTTCGTTGATTATTGAGAATCTCCTTATTTTTACCAAACTGGCATGAAAGCTGAAGCTGCTGCAGAGTTTTCTGTACAACAGGCCAACAGCAAAGGCTGTCAGGAAGCAAAACAAAAAGCAGAAGAAGAAAAAACATCTTCAATGGGAACATATGGATTGATTGTGAAACAAGGTGTATCTGTTCAGCATGAAAGTTCATTCCTGACCCTGGGTATAGTGGTTTAACAAAACATTCTTAGCTCAAGGTCCTAGTTTTTTCCTGAGTTTTTTTCCCCTCACATGAGATGCAGTTTAAAGCTCTAGAAAAAGCTAAGTGGACCTTGAGTTAACATTTATTTTGTTTCGAATGTCGTGCAGCCTCCTACAGTTACCATTTTGACCTTTTGTGTACCATTCATTTACGCTGTCAGGTACCCAACATTTAGCTTTGAAATACAACTTTAAGACATTTTACAATAGGTTTCAAAATGTTTTGTATGCCAAAGTGGTGTGACAATGTTTTTTTTTATTCTTAGGGGAACTTTAACTTTTCTATTAACAAAGAAAATGAAACCACCACAATTGCAGATAAGGTTTTTACATGTCACGGTCCCTACTTTAACTTTGAGTACTGGTTCTAAAGTACAACTCATTTCGTGCAGCTCTAACCACCACTGAGAAAATAGCAGATCAGTGGTGAGGGACATGTGGCCAATGAGGTGGAGAACAGAGAGACGGAAGTGCAGCAAGTCCAAGGGGAACCCCAGGCAGATGATTTAATTTCCTTTTTATTTATTTTATTCATAAGGACAACGCATATTAGTTTACATTCTGTAAATGTGCCAGTGTTAGCCAGACGTCTTATTTTGAACTGTAGTCCTTTGGCGAGATGTTTTGAGACCAGAGCAACAAGTAGCAGCAAGACATTATGGGTTAAAATGTACAGACTGAAGACAACAAGACACCATAAAGACAGCAACAACAACAACAACAACAAAATCATTCTCTAGAAGCCATTCAGAGAAACAAAGCAGCAAGAAATTAGTACAGTGTCCACCTTCAGCACGTGTAGCTAAATTCTACTCTATAAAATTTTGCAATACAATTTTTTCCCAGTCATAGTAATCAATTGGTAATTTCATGATCAGTCAAAAACATCTAATTGCTCAAACTGGATGGGTAAAAATCACGACGAAACCAAGCTTCAAGATTAATAATTCTAAGTTGAGCAACCCCAGACGCTCAAATGTTCTGAATCTGTAAACTCTCACAGATGGTAAATTGGTTTTGAATGCTTTTGAAAGTAAAACATTTTCATGCTGTCACAAAGGTGAGTACAATGCCACAGGGAAAGGACCCAGATCATCCAGGTAGACCGGACGTCAGGGTTACTCGGTTTTTCTTTTGGCAAAAATAAAAAGGCTTCCATGCATGGGGGGCAAGCCTGAAGAGAATTAACTGAGGGTCCAGAAACAGGAATGGAGCGGGGGAAAGGGTGCGGACAGGTATGAGTTCCAGGGTATCAGAGACTCGAAAGCAACAAAGACAATCTGGCAACTGAAAAGGGACTTAATGAGGGAAATGGAGAACAGGTGGGCAGGAAATATGGAAGGAAAAGGGTTAGGGCAGGGCAGGAGGAGGCGGGGCTGGATGTGGCAGTCAGGTGACCTGGACAGGTAGAGAGGTCTGAAGGCAACTATGGACAGGGAGAAAATTACAATGAAGGGCTCTAGGGAAGTGGAAATGTGACAAATACTATGAATTCAATTGAATTGTAAAAGTTCCTTTGGGATGACTAAAGTATCTATCTATCTATCTATCTATCTATCTATCTATCTATCTATCTATCTGAATTTAGCTTTCCACATTCATGATCGTAATTAGATTTTACAAAAAAAGTCATAATCTTTCTTTGCTTTTATATTTATATACTATATAGCATTTCCATTGAGTTTTGCTTTCCCCATTCATCCATTCATCCATCCATCCATCCATCCATCCATCCATCCATAGATGCACCTCTTTAGATTAGCATTCACTAATATCTAGTAAAAAGGCTTAGCTTAGCAAAGTGTTCGACTTCAATTCAAACCTGATTTCTTTTAAGTTTGGAGGGTATGATTTCAATTGTGTTACATATATATATATATGTGTGTTTTTATATCAGTGTTTTGGTTCATTTTGTAAAAAGAAAAAAGAAGTTTGAAATCTCAAAAACAGAGGTAAAAATAAAAGACCATGCTATGGTTTACATGTTGTACTTCTTTCCAAACGGCACGTGACTTTATCATTTTGAGTGTAAATTGTAAAAAAACAAATACTGCATAACTTTGGCATTACTTTTCTGCTAAAGAAAAACTTGGTGCAATAATTGATCAACCACATGTACAAAGGTGATATTTATTTATCCACTGCTGCTACTCATACTCACACTGTACTTATTCATGTCTGTACGGTATTTATGTTGACCCTGCACTACAACAGAATTTGTACAATCCTTTTGAAACAATCTCATTTTCTACCTAATATGACATGTAACATAATCTAACTCACTTCTACTTAGCATTTATATTTCTTTCTTATTGTAGCCATGTTAATTTGCTTTATACACTAACTCTTGTCTTTTTCACAGTATGCCTTGAACGTGACTGTGAGCAACTGCAACTAAATAATTTCCTTGAGGGGATCACTAAATGTAAACTACTTCTGTAGAATCTAGACAAATAAAAGGTCTTAAAAACCTGCATGTCTCCATCTAATTATCTGCTCCGGCAATGTCAAAAATAAATTAACATATTAATGGTGGCCAGTGTTGAATAATTTGTTAATGTGGAGGGGAAAAGCTACACTGACATGTGTTGATTGTTCGTTGAGCAATGTTCTTGATTAGTGAATAATAAAACAATGGGGCCCAAGAACTGTAATTACGGTAATTTTCTAAACTCCACATAAACTAATCAATGATACGCTTACAAAAACAGTGGCGAGAGAGAGAGAGAGAGAGAGAGAGAGAGAGAGAGAGAGAGAGAGAACATCAGGAAGGAGGTAAATTATATACCATTACACAAATGTAGCTTTTGTCTCTGTGGAGATGTAAAGAAACAGCGAAGGTACTAATCATCTCCCGTCATTCATCCGATCCACTTGTGATAATCACACATTGTCACGGGGTTACCAGGGTCACTTCTCTTCCTGTTCAATCAGCTCTCAGAGATTCCTTTCAAGCTCCAAATGTAAAGAGAAGTGACAGCATCAACCCACTCTGCAGGGAAAATAATTAACTAGAAAAAACAATTAGGAAAGCTCTACAATTAGCCAATGAACTTTCAATTTAATTTGATCAAGTTTTACATTTCGAACAGACTAAATTAAAACTGAACCAATGGCTGCGTGATATGCTTATCACCTCCCACTCTCAGTTCTGCCTCCTAGATGGTTTCTGTTGTTTGAGTCTTTCACTTCTGTTTGCATTTTATAGTTTTTATTATTATCAACACTTATTTATTGTTACCTCCCATTTTTGTTTATTCAATCTTGCACTGTACAGCCTTGTAACCCTGGTTTTGAAAGGTGCTTTAGAATACTTACTCACCATATTCACATTTCTCTAAGAAAATAGTCAATTCCAATGTGTCCATTTGGATTTTTACAAAAGCTCATAGGGTCTTATTTATGTCCATTTCCAAAGAAAACCCCCAATAATGTAAACTGTTATAACAAAATATTTAGTCTAAAAAGATGTTAAGTAAGGCCACATGGGAAAGATGAGCGCATGGAAAGCATGACTCCGATTTAGAGAATTATATCATGCTAACTCCACTCGTGCCAAACGAGCTCCAGATTACAATAATACCAGTGACGGGCAATTAGGTCCATGTAAACATTGCATGCAGAGTGCTGGCACCAGAGTAAGCCACACACAGGTTGGTACTCAGACTCTGGCCGCCTTCACCGCGTCCTGCCCCGTATGCATCAGCAGCAGACGACTGCTAACCTGACAAACACCCAATACCACCTGCAGCTGCCTGAGCACGGATAATTAATACAGCCAGCAATTTGGCAGAGCAATAAACATCTCGATGCTGAGACATGAAAGGGTGACTGGTGGAGAGACTATCACTAACAGGAAAGGCAGGAGAGGGGGGGGGGGGGGGGGGGGGGGGGGGGAGAGAGAGAGAGAGAGAGACAGAGAGAGAGGGAGAGGGAGAGAGAGATAGAGACAGAGAGAGAGAGAGAGCGGCACTGATAATCCAGCAAACACAACACATTTATCTGACAGACACTAATAAAACCAATTTAATTGTTTCTGTCAAAGAAAAAAAAAATCCACTTTAAAGATCCCCAGTTCATTTTCTGCGTAGAAAATTTCCAGGCTAGTCTGTTGACATGAAACTGTTCTGGTTAAATCATCAGTACAAAACATGAACAGGTGTGTTAGCACACATCTGATTCTGCGTAGCACAAAGTTTGAGGTCCTGTAGAAAGGCATTCTCCATGGGCCCGCCCCCCCCGCATCCCCAAATAACTTACCTGGAGCAGATAAAGTTTAGGCAACAACAAAAACCTAATTAGGTATGGTAAAACAACAGGGATCGGTTTAAAATGAGTCCTATAAAACTACTTAAATGAGGATGTTAAATGACGTCACTGACGTTGATTGCGTCACAGACTCAGTTCCGTAGAAACTCCGTAAATTTCAAAATGACCGTAGTCTCCTGAGTGAAAGTCCTGTGTTTGTAAAGTAATTATGTTACTTTACTAATTACCCAGCAGCAAAAACTAGAAAAGAAATTTGTTTTACTTAACTTTTGCTGTGCTGAACTGAGACCCAACTGATTGTGACCCTGTGTCTGACACCTAGACAGCGAAAAGTGTGACTGGGATTAGTTACTGTAATGTAATTACAGAATTTCAAATTGTACTCCCTGACACTACTTGTTATTGAAAACAGTAATCACATTAATGCTATACAATAACACTGACAAGGTGGGAAAAGTACTCAGATCTTAAGTAAAAGTACTCTGTTACAAGTAGAAGTCTTGTATTTTTAATCTTACTTAAATACAAGTACAGGAGCATCAAAATATGAGTCCATAAGCATCATAATGCATTAGTAATGTATATTTTGTATTTATTATCTGAGTCTGCAAAGTGTCAAATATATTTAGGTACAACATTTACTTAGAAAATGTAGCCCAATGTAGTAAAAGTAGAAAAAAAAGAAGGTGGACAGTACCTTAAAATTCAAAGTTCTGTACTGTAAAGTACTTAGTTACTTTCCACCACTGTGACCACCTAGCATGCTAATGCTAACATGTGTACAATCAGTTAGTTGACATAGAAACATTTAGCTTGCATTGCACGACATGTCAAAACTCTAACATGGAGTTTAGGTTGTAACAATTAGAATATTAGCATCAGGTATAGCGTTACGATGAAAACTAGCTTTGCTCTTTGCGTGTTAGCATGCTAATGATTAGCATGTAATGTTGATACTCCAGCATGACAACATGTGTACTCTTAGTCTGTTAACAGGGAGATTTCTTAGCATGTTTCAATCAGGAGAGACTTCTTTTAAAAGCAAAATAAGTTTACCTAAATAAAGATGAAGGAAGAGCCTGAAGATCTGATCTGGATGGATGTTTCTGTGGAGGCGGGGCTTGTGATGATGGAGGAACTTTGGGCGCTGGGAATGATGAGAGCGGATGGAGAATAGGATGGCGGAAGGTCGCATCGATTTAGCCTGAAATCACAACCGACAGCAGCAGAGAGGAGAAGAGATTTAAAGTTTTAATGCAACAACAGCGAGAGATCGTGGCCAAATCTGGTTGGTTTACCTGAAAGAGTGAACGCCCGGAGTCAGCTGATGACAGACAATTTGGTTTAGGGGGAGAGAGAGAGAGAGAGAGAGAGAGAGAGAGAGAGAGGGGGAGAGAGAGAAGAGAGAGAGAGGGAGAGAGAGGGGGAGAGAGAGAGAGAGAGAGAGAGAGAGAGAGAGACATGCATGCAGGCACACACACTATAATATAATTAAATTTTGTTGACATAATTGTTGCTTTCGCACGAATGTTAACATGTTTCATTGTCTGCATCCTCCTGTAAATATGTTTGTAATTGTTTCTGTTTATGTGCTTTAGCAATACTGTGTGCAAATATGCTCATGCTAATAAAGCCTCTTTGAATCTGAGAGAGAGAGAGAGAGAGAGAGAGAATTTTTGACATAGAAGTCATCCTGAATGAACTTATGCTTAGCTTCTAAAGAAGTCATAGAGTATATTAGTGCGTGTATTGAAAGGACTGCAGAGGTACATGTGCAGCATTAAAGTGTCCGTATGCCTTTACACCCCCACTAAGAGGTTGAATGAACACAGCAGAGCCAGAGCAGCCATGTCTCCTCCCGCTCATCTGTGGCTTATGTTAATATGATAGACGGGATTATGGTAATGTGCAGGGGGATCTGGTGGGTGTGGGGCGATGCTTTGCTGCTCTCGTTTCGGGGAATAGTTAATTGGTTGGGTTGCTTTGATGTTAAGGTGATGAGAGAAGGGGGTTGGTGGATAAGGCTGGCAAAGGCGGCCCGCAACTCAGGCCCATTTTATTTTTGGCCTACGAAGGATCTGTGCTGGCCAGTGTTGGAAAAGGAATGAAACCTGATGAAACCAATGAGAAATGATGCAGATCTGGGGGCACAACATTGTGAATATTCAGATAAAAAGTGTATGAGGAGAAACATTAGCCGTGTCTTTATTCTCTCATACTGAGTGAGCCATGTTGAGAGATCTGTTGGTCTGAGTTTTGTCTCTAGCTGATGTATCTTTAGTTGTTCAATAGTTGATACAAATAAACAGCAGCCTTTAAAAAACCAAGCCGCGATTTTAGCCGTAGGTCTAACATTTCAAAGAAACCTCACAGCTGGAGCGGTCAACAGTTTGCAAAAAGTTTTACATTTCAGCTTTAACGCTTTTTATCTACACAGTCACAGCGAGGAGAAAGACACTGCCTTTATATTCATCTGTGGGTCAAGACTTAAGCGTTTTGCTCTTCTGGCCTCCGCACAATGACGACCGGCAGGTGTTCTGCTTGTTGAGGCAAAACGCCTGCTGTGATACTGGGCTGTGCAGATGAGTAAACATTTATATGTTTTAGACATAAATAACAAAAAGCTCTCATAAGTAGGCCAAGCTTGCTTGCAGCCGTGTACACTGCAAGCACAACATAAATATTTACCAAACGGGCGCTCATTCACATTTTGCTAAAGTCAAAAAAGCCAAATGTAAATGTAGTGCTGACTTGAAGTCAAACTGTTAATTTATGATTATTCTATTAGCGGTTGTCAGACAGCATAAACGTCACAACAAGCTAATGAGGACACGGCTGATGCTGTTTGGCTGGCTTTAAAATAAATCTTGTTGTGACAATTGCACAGCAGCAGCGTTTCTCCAGAAATGTCGACTCAAATGACTCGGAATTGAGCCACGGACGTGAGGACTTTATCAAAAAATACTTGTTACTTTATATTGACTTTACCACCAATGAATGGTGACATCCCTTGGACTTTAACCTTTTGACACAAGTCCACATATGAAGAAATGTTTTTAAACTAGTGAGACAACTCTTCTCTTTCCCCACAGCTGATATACTTCCATTTGAAGTCTGACGCTAGTCACTAGATCACTTTATGTCAACGGAAGGAGAAGGTGCGTTTGGCAGGGCAGACCAGCAGACAAATGGACTCATTCCGTTTTTCTAGTCTCAATGACTACTCAAAGCAAGAGCAAGAGACTACTCAAGAACCATTCACACTCACACAGCCCAGACTGCCATACAAGATGCCAGCTCAACATTCACAGACCTCTGGCGCAGCATCTAGAGCAATTCAGGGTTCAGTGTCTTGACCAAGGACACTTCGACATGGGACTGCAGGGCCAGGGATCAAACCACCAACCTTCCAATTGGTAGGTGACCGCTGTGCCACCTGAAAAACAGTCACTCCGAGGAGAGGGGACGCTTCCACTTATCACATTCAGACGTAAAAACTCTGTAGTGGTCAGCAAAAAAAACAGATGGTAAAATGAAAAAAACTAGCAGGCCAGAAATGACAAATGATTTCAATTTTTGTGTAAATTAAATCTGGAAAAAAAACAATTATTTCTGTAGATTTACTTTTAAATTAATAATGGAGACTTGCAAAAAAATGGCTTTGTCCCACCTCAGGCAAACTGCTCACCAGTTGCCCTATGGTGGCCCTACGGGGGCAAAACACAGCAATTGTGAAAACCAATTAACAAAAGGTTTTGCACCTTTGGGCTACTGTACAGGCGATATGACAGCATTTAATGAAGCAAAGAAACGGCAAAGATAGTCTTCTCATTTACAGTGCTGTGGGCCAAATTGTAAAATAATTGTGGTTTTGCCCTCATTAAATAAGACTATTAATTTGTGAGTGCTGGTTTTCCCGTCTTTGATCCTTGACACAACCGTGCAACCAGATACATTAAAAACATGGAGCTATGTGCACTGCTACCTAATTAATACAACAGTATTTTCAAATGTTTCGTCTTTTAATATTTTCAAAACGCTCATTTTTCCGTGATTACAAACTGAGTTAGTGTGATCTTGGTCTGACGTACAGAGGACCCGAGACTTGACCCGGACAGGACCTTTGAGACTCAACGTTGGATTGAAACATTCAGGACTAAACCTGGACTTGGAAGACTGGTCACATATTAAAGATTAAAAAACCAAGACAGAGCTTGATAAGTAAAAATCTTGCAATTTTATTTGCATATAAAGGCAGCTAAATATATCACAATGAACTGAAAGAGAGAACTAACATTTCCATGAAGAGGGATACAATCAGAGAAAGAGCGAGAGAGGAAACAGAGCACGGAAAGAGCATTTACAGCGGCAAAGTTGAGACAACTATTGGCAACATTTTTTTTTGTGCTAGCAAGATTGCATTTACACACAGTGCAACATTAGAAAAAAAAGCAATAAAAACACAAATACTATCAAATTTACACTTTAAAAAGGACAACTTTTCCAGGTTTAGGCAGGTGTGTTGTTGGGAACAACCAGCACCTGTTGGATTGGGACTCTGACAACTCTTCCTCTCTCATCGGAAATGAATGCCTACCTTACCGGGAGAGTCGGTACAAAAACATTAAAGAAAAGTCTGAAGAGCGTCTGATGGGAGCATTAAAGAAACATGTCAATTATACAGGTGCATACAAAAAAAATGCACCACATTATTTTTTTCCGTCAAACACAACTTTTAGTACAGATGTTTATATATATATATATATACATACATTTTCCAAATTAGATAAGAAATGGGATATTCCAAAGTAAATTCCCGGGCTGTAATGTGATGCATTCTGTCCTTTTGTTAGTCAGGTGTTGTTTTGCGGGATAATAAATAAGGACTTTCCTCTGAGCTTGCAGAGAGTGGGGCTCTAGCTGAGAACATTAAAGCTAGTTTAAGGCAGCGTCCCTGTCAGCCAATAAAAAAAGAGAAACTGACGAGAATACAAAACCAAAAAAATGGAAAAAAAAAGCACAAAATATCAGATGATACAACATGAAACATGGCATCCATTGTCCTGCCAATGCAAACCAAACAAAGAAATTGTACAAATTCACAAAGCGTCATTTATCTTACAGATCTGACCAATATTTATCAAGAGCAAGATTGTTTAACCACAAAATCCCTCTGAAAAAGGAGAATACCGGTGTCACTCATAGCTCAGTTAAATCCCCCCAAATTCATTTCGCATTGCATACTTTTTAACAATTTTTTTCTTTTTTCTTTTTTTTTTTTATAAAAACTTTCCAAATCAACAAACACATGCCAATATGATGGTACTGGCTGAGGAGGACAGGAGTGTAAATGTTCCTCGTATTTTATTTCCTTGTGGTGATTTAATTGCATTTTTTGTGATCGCACAAAAGAAAATATTTAACAGCTTATGTCAGGAGCACTAAACAATACTAAGAAATAACACTAAGTATACCTATTACTCTGAAAAAAACTTGATTTGTGATCCTCTGAAAATCAGCTTGTTAAATTGAAAATAACTTCATTCTGGTGCTCCGCCCAACAGCAACATACGTTCGAGGGACATTTATCTGGATGACGTTTCCTGTGTTTCCAGTCAGAAAGCAGAATGTAACATTGAGTTGTGATGGTAGGAAAATGCTCTGCATGTTAAATCAGGACAAAGCTTCTTCATGGATCATCTGCCTTTGTGGAGGTTGTTTTTTGTTGTTTTGAAAAAAACTCTGGTTCTTCTTGAAAGAAACAAGTCCCAATATCTGCAGTTAAAGGTAATTGTGTGTAGAAAAACTCAAATCTACGAGGGAAACCAGCACCGTTGGCACAATTAGACAAACAATAAAACATCGGTATTCTCCTTTAACTATCCCGGACAAACTCCCCCCCTATCGTCTCAATCTCAACAACAGCTTGGAGAGGATCAAAAGTATGCAAAGAAACAATTAGAATTTTTTTTTTCCTTCTTTTTTTTACTTGACATATTTATAGAAAGCCCGCATATTTATAGAAAGCCCGGGACCCTCCCCGCCCCTGTCCTCTGGTCTCAGGAGCTGGAGGGGTTGGGCAGGTCGAACACGATGGGGGGGTTGGTGGGCTGGAAGCTGACGGTGCAGGTAGACGCGTTGATGAACGTCGTGAAGCCGTCGGTCATGATCCCGTAGCCTGAGGACGGGGAACACGTGTCAGCAACAGGTAACCTTCAGTCCCTCAGAAACCATGCAGCCAGGGAGCTTTGATTTTCATAAACTGTTCCACCAAATCTCTAATAGGTGCACTCACTACACCTAGTTCTTTCACTCACTTTAGTAATTTGTTCTCTTGACTTCACTTGAAGTATTTCCATGAATTTATAAAAAATCTCAAATGTATCTCTTTTATTCTACTTTCATGTCTCTGCTCTAATTGCTATGAATAGCTTGGGTTTAGTACTGTTAATAATTTTGGTTTTGGCTTTTCAACACAATGTTGTGTTTTCTTTGACATCCCTTTAAAGTGTTTTACACGATAAGAGATTATTTCAATATACCGACTTAAATTAAATTGAGGAGTTCACAATCTGAAGCGTCTTTTTTTTTTTTTATAGCTGAAGATCGACACACACAAACTATGTCATTGTTAAGAATTTAAGTAATTTGATAGTATAGATTACTATAATAAAGGGAAATACATTCTTTGTTGACAGCATGAATTAGTTGCTGCTAATTTTAGGTTAAGTTACAATTTGGTCAAAGGAATAGTTTAGCAAACAAAGGGTTTCACTCTCCAAACATCCAGCAGTCTGTGTGTTGTTCCTTTGCTGTTAAAATCATTTTTCTACACTTGTACTCCCAGACGCGATCCCTCTATCGTACAACCTAGAAATATGATTTTTCTGTAAAGCTACCAGAATAAAAGGAATATATAGAGTCAATCATAACACAGCTGGACAACCCTGTGTTCCTCTGTACGTCAGTATGAAGCTCAGACCCCCTGACCCTTGATTTTCTTTATCCTCAGTACCTTCGTGTATGCCTCCAAAGGCATGAAGTTTGGGTCGCACCCTCTTCTGGACCGTGTTGAGCAGCTCCACGCAGCCGACCCGCTGCAGCTCCTTAGGGACCCAGTCTCGGAATCCTACACAGACAGACACGTTACAAGTTTTAAAATACTCAGTTCCCCAGACAGTCTTGGTCTGGTTTGTCATTTTCATCAAGTGGCCCATTACGCTGACTGGATTACTGACCAATCACCAGCAATGGATGTACAGAACTGGAACACGTAGGACTCTGCAATTAATCCAAATTTTAAATTGCGATTACAATTTCGGCTCCTAATGATCACAAAAACAGAATAATCGAAAAAAAATATTATTTTGCACATTATGTTTTGCAAGTAAAGTCTTATTTTGTCTGTTGTGTGTTCTGAATGAAAACAAAAATTCAAATAGGAAAATTATAAAAGGGAAATGTCACAGTTCAAGGTGTTTTGACTGTTGATTTGCGTACCGGTTTCACTTTTTTGAGTTAAATAATTGCAGTAATCATGTTATATATGATTTCAATATTGACAAAATTAATCGCGATTATGATTTTTTTTTTTACATAATCGAGCAGCCCTAGTACTTTTGCTTTACATAATCAAGCAGCCCTAGTACTTTTGCTGTGCATCACTACTGACTTATGTGAAGCTAATCTAAACTCTTGACACCACATTGCGAACATATTCAAAGTTCATTTTCAGAATATTATACAGTATATTGGCATCCTTTTGTAGTTCAGAACCACCTCGTGATACTCAACTCTGTTATTCAGTGAAAACCTCACAACTGTTCATTTACTGCCTTTTCATTTGAATTTAACAGCATTCTGGCAGTCTGTTTATTCTTCCACAGTCCTGCAACCCTAATTTGTTTTCCATTTCATGTTTTCCAGTTCTGGTAAGCCACCGTACATCTTCAACTGCCCCCTCCTCTCCCAAAGCTCTCCTCTCCTCTCCCATGGTCTCCCTCCAATCGTTTGCAGCGTCTGTCACAGTGGTGAAAAATCGAGTTTCCATGCAATCAAACGGCCACAGCGGCTGCCGCAGCAACAGCAGCATACCCTCCGTAGGCGAGAGGGAAGGAAATCACTCAATAAAGCCAGATGGAAAGCACAAATAAACAAAACAAAAAAACTACCGGACCCCAAACAACTAGAAGAAAACGGAATCAGTCTGTAGTGAAAAGCAAACAATATGTATTTTCTTTTTCATAAAGTCACACACAAATATTGAATCAGACCGTGTAATCGCACCGTATTCGGGGCGTCCCTTACAGATACTGCTGGATTTAAATAAAACCAGTGTCGACTATAGTCAGGGTTTCTGCAGGTTTCACCAAGTCAAATTTAAGACTTTTACTAATGAAATTTAAGACCTATATCACGCCATCAAAAACAAATTCAGATGTCAGAGTCAGGAAACTTTGTCTGAAAAAAATCCCAGATTTCCTCACTGGCATAATAGGACTGGTGTCTAGATTGGCTGAAATAAAAGTTGCATGTTTGTATTAGGACTAGTGACAGAAAATTATTCTAAAGCGCTGCAGAAACATTATTTCAATGAGCATTAGAGGTAGCGTTACATTGACATGGACAAGGTCCTGTTAAGACCTCAAACACAATACTTCAAGTGAAGTTTTTACTTTTTAAAGGCCTAAAAATTGTAGAATTGTAGAAAGAATTGTATACTTTTTTAGAACCCGTGGAACACACACACACACACACACACACACACACACACACACACACACACACACACACACACACACACACACACACACACACACACACACACACACACACACACACACACACACACACACACACACACACACACACACACACACACACACGCCGCTATGACGCCTCCAGTGACTTCATACCAATTTTAAATAATGAGGCACAATCTCATTAGATATGGTGATGAGGGGCTGTAATTGGGTAATTGGACTCACCGAGCGGAGGTCCGTGGGTCATCAGGATGTCGATGCCTTCAGGGACGAGGTTCCATTTATCCAGCAGAGACTGACCCCGAGGCAGGTTGAACCCCCAGCCGTTAAACCACGGAGTCCTGCAGAGACGGAGGGAGAGAGAACACATTATTATTGCTGAAGACTTAACTCTACCATGATTATATACATGAGGTTAAAATGATATCTGGAAGTAAAATAGATTAGATGAATGTATGCACCTTTTCCTCAGCATGCCACTCCTTTAAAGTTGCAGCAGCAAGAAACTCTAGAAACTCTCAAATAACTGTTTTAATTTGTATTATGTTGCTAGTGTCCATATTTACTCTCTTTTCACTTCGGTTTCTTACAGCTTTATCCAGAAACAGTTATTAAGACGCTGATGCATGTTTAGGAACTTATTTTTGGCTAGGTTGTCTTAGTGTATATGTCCATGACCTAAACTGAGTGGAAACACATTAAAATACATAAAAACATGCATTTAATCTTGTTGTAGTATTGTTGTTGTATTGCAATGGGATCATTTTAAATATAGCAAAACTAAATTTAAAGTGCCCATATTATGCACATTTTTAGGTTCATAATTGTATTATGAGGTCGTACCAGAATAGGTTTACACGATTTCATTTTCCAAAAACTTTGCTGCAGAACCTCTGTCCACTCTGTGTGTTTTATCTACAGAGTGAGACATCTCACTTCTGTACCATCTTTGTTGGGAGTTGCCCATGCGCAGTACAGCTAGCTAGTCAGTTGCAGAGTTTGAGGGCGTGCCTCGCTAGCCGCTAAGCGAGTAAACATTCAAATGTTTCGGCTGATGACGTAGACGGCCCTGCCATCTCACCAAGAGACTGAAGGTAGGATGCATTCAGAAACCCGTTTCTCACTCAAAACAGCATGGGTGTGTTTTCTTACAAGTTGGGATGTGTTTGGAAGCACCAGAGACACAAAATAACACCACAAATCCTAGAAAAAGTGTTTTTTTCACAAATATGGGCACTTTAAAAGTACAAATCTTGAAATCAAAATAAATGTATAAATGTTGTTTTTATACATGTGTAGTGGAATGGCTTCCAATGACGACCAAAAATGCTTGTCTTTTACTGTGAACATGTGAATATGTTGCACTCTTACAAACAAGAAAGAGAACAGCTTGATGGACTTGTTTTGCATCTAGCTTCTCACGTTCATCTCAGTAAGCTAGGAAGAGTACACAACAGACAACTTCCGTGTAGGCTACTTCAAAATAAAAGCACTTCCAGTGACAGTTTGCAGTAAAATTACATTACTGTTAAACAAATAAGGTTGTGTACCTTTTCACATATCAGCTGTAAATCAAGTGCTGTAAATAATGTTATTAGGGAGTTTTAATCCCACTATAATTGACCATTTCCTTTAGACTGTTTTAAACTAAACAACATGAATTTCTTAGTCAAGCGGTTTAAACAAACATTTCACAACAACGTGGCACCTGAAATAATGACAGGGCGCATGAAAAAAGGACATGCAGTAGTAGTATACCACTGTACACAGCATGTAATAAGAATGCATGAGATGTGTAAACGTGAAACAAACATCTGCAATCGGTCAGATTGTTAACCAGTGAATAAAGAGCGCTTGGTTTGATGCACCAGAGTAGGAGCTTTAAATTCAAAGAGTCGCAATCAAGTTTCATTGATTTTAGAAGCCAAAACCATACTGCGTAAGCCTTTTAGAAAAGGAAAAAAAACTGTGAATTTCTAAACAGCAGGGAGCCACATCATGTGTCAACCCCCATCCCCTCTGCTACACAGCAACAGATTGATTGACAGCGGCCAGGCCACCTCCGGCAGCCTGGATGGGAGTCTGCAGCTCCGCGGTGACAGGCAGCATCTCAGCCTTCCCCAGCAGACACAAAGAAAGCCTCGATCTGTCTGAGTGGGAATGAGGGATGGATGGATGGATAGATGCACGGGGGGGGGGGGGGGGGGGGGGGGGGGGGGGGGGGGCAGATGAAGAAATAAAGCGAACCGAGAGGTGAGACATAGGAGCGGGGGCGGGGGAACAAAGGGGAGAAAAAGAAATCGAGTAGAGGCCGGTTGATAAATTGAGCCTTCATTTATCACAATAGTTGTAATGGCAGAAGAAGGCTGACAACAGAGGAAAGGAAGATAGATTATCACCACATAATACCTCAGTATATAAGCTGACCTACTGCAACAAGCCCAGGAAAGAAATCTTTTAATTTTAATTTTGCAGCACAGAGCAGCAGAAGAGTCGCTGATGAAAAGAGAATTTTGACTCTGTTATTTCCCAGGTTGCATTGGGACATACCGCTGAGTCGGAAGCAGCTTCCAGACACTTAGCGATGGTGCTGCGTATGGTATTTGACCGAGGGGAAATCAGTGCACAAACATCAATAGGCTTTGTTATAGTGAGGGATGGACACCCCGATGCTAATCAATACTTACTGTTCCATAGGAGGGCCGTGTGGGGCTAACCAGACCCCGAGCACACTCCCAATGTGTAAAACATGAGATCTCAATCCCTCCTGGTTCAGTTCATTTAAAAACACAACCAAGCTACTAAAGTATCTCTGCACCAAATGAATCTTATTAATTCAGCATGGCAAGAGAAAAAAAGCATTACAATGCAGTCTAAGCAGCGGCTCAGCCAGTTCGGGTCTGGTGCTTGAGCAGTATTGAGTGTTTGTGCACTCCGAGAAAGACAAGGCGACGGCAGACCTGAAGCTCGCTCTTTGATTTGCTCGCTCAGTCGTTGCCTCGTTCTCTCGCTCGCTGGAGAGCTGAGAAATGAGGTTAAAAATGAAATGTGAGGAGCGCACAGGGGAGTGAAGGCCACAGACTGAACTGATTAATTAGAACTAATCACACAAATCGGAGCTAATGGAAGTCTAATGGATTACTGGGAAGACGCGCCACTTCATGGCTGGAAATAGTGCTGCAGCGGCTGCTGTTTGGAGAAACTTAAAAAGCAGTGAATCAGAGCCAGAGCTGGCCTGGTCGGCTGGCTGCACAAAAAAAGCACGAGGAGGTTATTTGTCTGGCTCTAGTTTTGACTAATAGCAACAAGGCCAAACTTTGAAAAATGGCACAACGCATTTATTTCCCCCATTCACAAAAATAAATCGTGGTTTCAGGCACCACAAACAAATAAATGGCTGGAATGTTGATTTTGCTCCGTGTTTCACATGTTTTCTCTCGCACAAACACATTCATCTGGGAGATGAAACATAACCCCCGACATGAGCCGTGGATCCGGAGCCAACCAAAAGGTCCTGACTGAATGCAGAGCGAGGCGCTGCAGCTCGACGCCACAATGGCCCCATTGTCGGCTGTCTGCCTATGAAATATACCTTCCATGCAAGTGCATTTGTTAACCTCCGCCAAGATTAATGACATCCCAGTCACATAAAGGAGAGATTGTTTCCTGTGTGGCTGTGACACAGGTTTTATTATACTGTACTACTGTGTGTATGTATGTGTGTGTGTGTGTGTATTGGGCAGCGAGTGCACGTCCACCAGCATCAGAGTAGGATTTGAGTGTTAAACAGAATGTACTCTGCCAATGTCTCAGTCTGTTCTCAGAGTATGTATATGTAGACCAGCATGTGTGTGTATGTGTGTGTGTTGTGATTAGACTACATTCGGAGCCCAGTCTTGCCTTGACAATCGCCATCTGGAGTGCGTCGCCGTAGCAACAAAGGAGAAGCGTTTGGAGGCAGAGGCACAGTGGGACGTAAAACAACATCACAGAAATAGAAGCAGAAGTAAGAGAAAATCTGCAGCTTGGGCAGACAGCGGATGTGAAGCAGATAGAAGCCATTAACCCCTCGTGTGCAGAACGTCAATATTCAATCAGGGCGGTGGACATCATTAGGACGGCGGCGCAGCGTCTCTCTGGGCGTGACAACGCTCTTAACCCCTCCGTTTCCCCGAAATCTTCTCTCTGGGTCCCTAGACGTATTATGATACCCCCCTAATACACACACACACACACACACACTCTTAATTCCTCTCATTAAGCCTTTTAATCTGACTCCTCCTCCACTTAAGGGATGTTTTAAAAAAATGTTTCAGAATGAATCAGCTGTTTGAAGGCAAAGTTTCTTTGGTGTTTCTGTGTCCCTGACACCAAAATCATCTGGAAACCTCGAGGCTGGGGAATCATTTAACCAATTTCCTTTATTTGTAGTGTAGTTTTGTAGAAAAGTGTATTGTAATTGTCCTGGTAAGATCATTACGTGTGAATTACCAGGTTTATAATTTATACCATATAAACTGTTATTCAAAAAAATACAACCAAAATAATTGGCAGCAATTCTCACAATCAAATCGTTGTTTTAAGTATTTTTAGGAAGACCCTGGAGACATTTTTAACATGTGTCTGCCATTTTATAGACAAAAAAAATCAATTAATTTGATCATCTGACCGCTCATGTTTCTTGCTCTGCTGGTTAGGAAAGTCTCAGTGTGCTGAATAAAATGTTATTGTGCACATGTCCACATCTATAAAAAGTAAGTGTTAGATACAAAGGAAAAAAGGGAAAAACTTTCAAAAATGACTTAAAAAAGCGAGAAATATAAACTCCTCACATATTAGAAGAATTCTCTATGAGCACATTTGGTCTGTAGAAGAACCGTACACACACGCATGCACATGCACGCACGCTTGCAGGACAAGACAGAGCACTGTGTATGGGTTTTGGTTGCGTTGAGAGCAGAGTTGAGACAGAAACATGTCTCGCGTAAAGTATGATCCTACGCCTAAAAGCCAGAGAACAGCTGCTCCCTGGGATATCAGCCGGCACTGACGGGACGAACAAGCTGCACCGTGACCAGCTCAGAGATAACAGGAGGGAGAGTTGAGAGAGTTTGTGTGTGCAGGTCCAGCGATCCATCGTGTCTGACCTCTGAGTCAGAGCGGCCCCAGGGTCAGCGGGGGGAGGGGTCTAATTGATCAACCTGTCAGAACCAATGAGGAGGGCCATGTTAATGGGACTTTTATAAGCCCCGGGGGACGCACCACCTGACACTCAGAGCTGTACGAGTATGTGCAAAGCAGAGTGCATGCCCTGTGTGTGTGTGTGTGTGTGTGTGTGTGTGTGTGTAAAATCCCAGTGCCCAGGTAGCCTTATTAAAAGGAGCCAAGTGGAGACTCTGGCTGGATTTTGACAAATGGCCTCTCAACACCAAGGCCACCTTTGCAAACTTTGGGGACGAGGTAGAAGGCGAAGTCACAAGGGTGAAGGGGCTGTGTATGTATGAGTGTGTGTGTTTGTGTGCTCTGCTCTGCCCCAGCACTAATAACCTGTGCCTAGTGACTGATGGAGTGTGGAATGGATTAATCTTGCTGCAGTCATGCTGCCAAACGCGGCAGCGCTAAGGGTTAGCCACCAGACATAGCCCGCTTAGGAAAGGCTACAACCATGGGGACAGGTTGGTTCACACTCACACATACACACTCTCTCTCCCCAGGGTTTGTCTTAACGCTGAAATGCAGCCAGCTGCAGTTTGACCTGTAGGTGGCTAATGTAAAACCACCGCTGCATCAGCCAGCAACACAGCTGCTTTCGACGACACGGCAGTTTCCAGCAATCCACTACATGCAGGTCTGAGTGCATGTGAAGACAGAGAGAGACGGTGAGTGGAAGACAGAAAAAAGGAAGAAAAAAGGGCAATTGTCCAACATTGTAGCAGGAAATCAAATGAGAGCAGAGATGTTCAGAGTGCATGCCCTGCCATGATTTACATCTAAGAGAGTTCATTCTTTACAACACCTCCCTTTCCTTCAACACACAACCACACACACACACACACACACACACACACACACACACACACTCTCTCTCAGTGAGAGATACACTGGATGAGCACAGACATCAAAGCCATCAAAAACTACAGTAACAGAAACTGCCTTTCTGTAAGTGGGACTCCGTGTGCATGCATCTGTCCCGAGTCGTGTCATGCCGTAAGAGCACTTACATTATTGACTAGGTAAGTGTTTGTGTGTTTGCGTCAGAGTGAGCACACATAGGTTTCACTTAGTTTCCGCAAGTCTAAAATTTGACTTCACATCTTACATTGAGTTTACATCAAAGGATACTAAAATAAATCTAAATATTATTCATCTAAAATAAAGTCTAATTTTACTCATTAAAAGTAGAATTGGTGCTGTTCTACAGTGCATTGGGAAGTTTTTGTAACAGAATATAAAACCACTTAAAAAACAATTAAAAAAAAACAGACATTTAAGAAGTGCAGGTGTAAAGCTGCCAGTGGATGTGACAGGTGGGGTTTGGCAGAAGGAAGGAGGTGTTATGGGAACCCTGATGTTCCTACATAAGAAAAGGGAATTTAAACACTTTGAAATATGGATCTGGACCGGCAGGAAGCCGGGCAGGTCTGATGAAACTAGAGACCAGACTAATAACGAAAGGGAGCCTGTGTTCATAGAGCCTGTATGGGACTGGGGGCAGGGGCTGAGACCCATTCAACCTGCCCTAAGACATAGGTACAAGGGTCCCATTACCCTCCTCCAGCCCCGACCTACGTGAACTTGATCCTGGGAAACAGTGCAAGAGGGGAGAAGGGGGAGCTAGGGGGAGGACTAAAGGGAGGCAGGGGGGACGATAATATCTCTGGGAAATAAGTGAGCTTTCCTCAGTGACAATAACTGACAGGAAAGGTTTCATTTCCCAGCTGTGCTCCAAGGTCCAGGTCTAAACAAATTTTTCTACGGATTGCAAACAAGACAAGGTGATCTGAAAATCGAATGAACGCACGCCTTGAAAAAGGTGTGTCTTTCAGTCCGTTTCAAAGCTGTACCATCTTACTACTTTTCTTACTCAGCACAAAGACCACAGCAACAGGTCTGCGAGTTAAATTGGAAAATGTTATTGAAAAGAGCTGTTTTAACATTTCAAACTTTCATTTATGACATTCAATACTGAGAGCAGAAGAGAAATGAAAGAACATTATTAAAAAGGGAGCATTGTGTGTTCTGGCCTCTGCTAGTCCCTGCGACAAATCCGGCCTAACGCACAAGGTCTGCTGCTCTTCAGACACAAACAAAACTTAAACAGAAATTATTGGAATGCTTGGACATAAATTAGACCTGAGATTAGAAGTTTTGGCCTTCAGACATCTAAATATTTGTGACTTGAAAAAAAAGCCAGACTATGTACAAAATCAAATACTTTATTATATTTTTATATTTTTATTTATACTATATTTTAATAATAGTTCTCTCTCCTACTCTGCATTCTTGTTCTAAGCTTAAGAACATGCTTAGCCTTCTTTCCCTGGATTTAAAAGAGCCACTAATTTAGCATTACACTGCTATTTAATTTTTGGACTCGTGATGGACTATTAGAAAATGTGATCTAAGTAGATGCAGCAGAAGCAGAGTCATTTTTATTCTGCACATTATTCTTCGTGGCATCTAAAACACCCATAATTTTCCTTCAACACCACAGTTCAGCCGGAGATCCGGGCGTGTTATGCTAGCTGTGGCTAATGTAGCCTTGAGCCTCTAGCCTGTAGCAGAGACAATTGTTTTTTAATCTGGAAATAAAAACATTCGATCCCCAAAAAAATTGTAACGTTACCGTTAGTTGGTCTGCTGTTAACAGCGCTTGCATTAGCTGTGGCAGCTTAGTGAAAACAACAATTGGGTCATCTTTTGCGACTATAGCAAAGATATTACGAGCGCCATTTCTTACTGTATACCAAAAATCCCTTGTACATTTTTTTGTTGCTACATGTAGCTTTGAGAGTTTATAGAAAAAATAACCCCCACAAGAACTAGCTCAGTGCCATTTATGTTCCATTAGTTAATAAAAAAGTCTTATATGTGTTCCTTGTTTCTCTTCACAGCTTTCACACTAGCGGGCCTTCCAAGTCACAATCAGGTGAAGAGGAAACTGACATAATAAATAAAGCATACTGCATGCTGTTAAATGACATTGCTGCCTTGATTATATTGGCGTTTGTCAGCGTGGAATTACTCTCCTCCTGAGGATTAGGAGAACGAAAGCAGCAGGTTCTCACACACACTCCTGTCAAAAGGCTGGGAGCACACCCTGCCTTGTCCTGACATGACAAGCCAACACGTATTTGCTGAAAAGGTCAAAGGTTGGGTGGGGGGGGTACTAAAAGGCAACAGGAAGGGCCACGGGGTTAAGCCAGTGCAGATACATGGCACTCTGTTCGCCGTTATTGTCTCGGCCTTACAACGAGTGGATACTAGCCGGGGCACAGAGACACAGTGGCAACAATAGGCACAGGAAAGCACACAAACTGGCATTGTTGGTCTCATGGGTTTGTATACAAAGAGCCGGAACACAGACAAACAAAACACACGAGGCTAAACCCCTGTTTAGCCTGTACAAAGGAGTTGTACAGCGTAGACGCACCCATAAAATATAAAATGCTATTCTTTTAAAGGAAAAACGGTCGACAGACTAATCAAGAATGGAAATGTAAGATGTTATTTGCAGCTCTACAGCTATCAAACAGGCTAACAAGTTATTCCATTTCACCATAAACTCGTCACATTCCTTTAAATAAATGTCTTTAATATAAAAGACTTTTGTTTCTATTGTTGGTTGTTCGCCTGACACTGACCACTGAACGGAAGTCACAGATTGCCCACTTTTTTATTTACAACACTACATCCCTGCAGAGACCCGGGTGTTCCTACCACCCACATCGGCTGTCTAAATTCAGAGAGTGGAGATAAGCAGAGTCTCGTCTTTGCCACTGAAGCTGTGCAGAGGTCAGCAGGAAAGAAGGGAAGTGCTGCAGGACGATGTGAATGCTATCACCGCCGAACAGAAACCAGTAGGTAGGCTGCCCTTCTGTTTATGGAGCTGTCGTTACCTCCGTGATTGATGGCTTGCGACGGACAATTCAAATCTCCCTCACGGGCCACATGGTGGGGTGGGAGGCAAAGTGAGAGAAGCAGAAGTGTGTAAAAATGTGTTTGTGAGTGGGCAAAAACAACAACTTCCAGCAGTACAGAGGACCGGAAGTGTGGACTGCTTTTAGAGGATTACACAAATGCCAAAAAAAACAGTCCTTGAACAGTCTGATTGAGCCTTTGCCGCATCTTTTCATTCAATCCAACTTAAATCATTAATATTTTCTTCCTTCTAAAAGTCAAAAACTCAGTGGAGCTTCACCTCTTTTCTCTGTATCCAAAACCTTCCAGCACTAAGCATCTCTACCATTATATCTAGCCTTGTTGTCATTAATGGTATTACTTATTCATCTAAGCTTCAGCTGCGCCAGCACTTAGGTTGGTGACCTTTCACACTAAACTCTGCAGAGAATAATGGCCAGGACAGTAAGGAACACTTTCAGCTGAAATCTATGTTTAGGGACAAAAAGAAAAAAAAGTCACTGTGGTAAAAAGGTGCCGCAAATGCATGGCTGCCGCACCTCAAGCCACAGAAGCTGGGGCCACAGGGCTTCCTCTGCTTATCAAATATGTATCGCCTCATAGCGCGAGACACAGCATGTGACGGAAAACAAGATGGAGCCCTGCTGGGTCCAGGATCTGCCCGTGTACACACACACGCACACCGGGACCAACCCAGCAAAGGAAAAACAAACAGATGGGAAGATTCAGATGTCAGAGACATACACGTGCCCTCTTTGTAACCATGACCACAGTGTTGATAATGATGGAAACACACTGCTGCTTGCCTGCTGAAAGAGCAGCCTGGAGTTTTTAGCATCTTCTCTGTTGAATGAGCAGGTAGCCTGAGGTTGGGTTCAGCGGGAGAGCAGGGGATCGTCTCCTGACAGATCGCCTTTACTCCCTGGCTGGTTGCTCAGCCATCTTGGGCACGCTTCCAGGGGAATGGGATTGCATTTTATAGCCTCAAGCAGCCTCCTCATGTCATGTATCCGCCCTCATGTCTCAGACACCTGGTTAGCTCTGGGCTCTTCTGGTCTCCCCTGTGCTCCCTGCTGTGCTGGATCGTTTGATTAAGCCTGCATCGCTCGTAATCATACCCATAGCTCCTTCCTTCCCCTCATACCTGCAGATCTGCTCCCTAGCTGCCTCAAAGTCCCATGACATCAGCATTTTGAGTCTTGCTTCTATAATTTGACACATTTAGTTAAAACAGGATGTTTCAGCGAGACATAAAGCAACTGAAAACAGAAACAACCATTTTAGTTATGCTTTTAAGAGCTAAACTCTATGACTTTGCGTCATGATACTCATTTGAGTTGTTGTGCTTTGACATTCCTATTAAAAATCAAATCAACATGGTTTTTAAACAAAGGGAAACAAAGATTTCAGAGGTAGATACATTTGGGGTTTTTCAAATATGTATTTTCCTTGAAAATATTAAGAAGATCATATTATTTAGGGCCAGGTAATGAATCAGTCTCTCCTTGCAGCTTATTTTCCCAGATATTTCCTAGGTCCTTTGTTTGATTTCCACTTTTACAAATATACTTTGGTTGGAAACGAAACGTTTATAAATTGCCCACTGGTAGAATAACTATTATTTTAACACAACATGCACAAATTGATGACATGTCGCCAAACAACATAGGCTGAACTCTGCTATTCATTCGCACTCACTTGGCCCTGAGCAGCATGGAACCTATTTATTACCACTTGCTCACCTGCCCCATCACTAAGCTATTCATTATCTGCATGACTAACCTACACAGCCATTAGCTGCAATGCTACTCATTTCTTGTAAGTTAGCGAAGGTATGCTGTTAATGGGCAACGTGCCATTAATTCTGCAGGTACAAAGGAAAACGTGACCCTGTTTCAGAGAGCTGAGGTGAGCCGGTGCACCGCCAAAACAAGGCTTCCGTGTGTCTAACGGGCCTCATAGGGAAAAGAGACTTACACTGTGTTTACACAGTGGCATCGCTGAGCTGGTATTAATAATAGAGCCACTTAGCATTCAGATGCACTGGTCTCAGCCACGCCGTTTGTTTCACAGGTCATTAAATTTATGCCGCAGCCCTAATGTTCATTACAGCAGCAAACTGGCCAGGGGTCTGTAACACTCGCTCACTGTCTTTAATCCCCCACTGTATTCCTAACACTAGCTTTCTTTTCATTCCTTGCTCATTCTCTCTCTCTCTCTCTCTCTCTATTTGCTTGACAACAATCATTTCCTGGTTAATTAAAAGAATTGCACCAGTGTTTCCCAGTTTTTCGTGTTTTTTCTCCCTTGTCCTGTTCTGACTAATTTATCCAACCACCTCACACAGGCAGAAAGCATCATTTCAAACAAATGCCGGGACAAATACTCTAGCGTTGAAGAAGTGTTTGTGTTTTAGAAAATCTACACCATTCATGAGTGCAGTTTCTCCACCAGTGAAAGCTAGAACTGCTTCACAAAGTTACTGCTGTGGGGCCAGTTTGGACTGTTTCACTTTTGTAGGTGATGCTGGCAAGAGCAGATCCCTGCTCGCAGTGCTCGGGCTTAACAACTGGCAATTCCAATATAACTGTGAACAAACCAAAGTCACCGTGCTGCAAGCCAACAGAGGCTGGAGGTCAAAATGATAGACAAAAGGCACACACACAATGTGAAAACTCATTAAGGGGTTTTACAAGGACTTTACAGAAATGATGAGACCAGAAAACAGCAGGGATTTATATAAGCTTAGAGGGAAACATAAAGAAAAGAGTTTATGATACTGGCAGATTCCTTTCTTGGTCATTATTTTCTTAAAAATCATTAACCTTTTCTGTCTTGTCACCTCTACACTCTTCTATTTGAGCACCTACTCTTTGCTTCTCATCAGGTGCTTCAGCTAAAAACATCAATCTAAACCATCATACACCTCAAAGACATGAACCATCGGGCAAAAACAGCAAAACACAATTCTGACTGGGGAGGCAGATTTAATGCGCCGACAAGGTGGGGGGCACATTTAACACGCCCGCACACACACCGTAAATCAACAATGCGGAAATTCCCGTTGCAGCCACAAACAGCAGCCTGGTCCCACAGGCTCCAACCGCCCACCAATCCTTTTCTTATTTCTGAATGCAACTGATTATTCTCTTAAAAATAAAAACATTGCCACACATTCCTGCAGGACAAAACAGAAACACTTTAAGGAGCTAACAAACACTGTTTAATCTAATTAATCCTCTTGGAAATGTACCGCATTATGAAGGCCGACTGTGCAGCCACTGGAGGGAACCAACACCAGTTGAACCGCAGAGGAAATCATGAAGAATTCCTTATAGGAAGAAGTTGTGTTTGTTAGATACTGACTGTCCTCTCCACTGCATTGACTCAGATCAAGAACTCAAGGATAAAATATATCAACATTAAAGTTAAAGCTCCCATACATACATTAAGAAAACACAGAATTCAATTAAATAATTATTTACAAGGTTTGCATTTGTCATCCTTTTGAATGTTCACAGAACAAAAATAGGATATTATTGTATTACCTAATAATGCAAGGCAAGCAACATGATCATATGCGCCAAAACCACAATCACACGTGTTGTGAGGCCTGCAAAGCTGACTAAACCTTTGGCAAGATCGCAGACCAAACCTGACCCGAAGCCTGAAGCTAACGTCCCTAATCTGCAGAGAAATACTTGATACAGTCTAAAATGCATTCAGTGCAACACAACAATAAAGACATTGTTTACTCTACTGCTGCAGGAATCATCTCCTCCATCATAATCAAGTGTGGAGCATCTGCATCTGAAAACAACAGCTGTAGCTTTATATATTATACTAGCCTAGTTAGCCATTCACCATACACACAGAAGAAAAGTCTTTAAACATCAGATCCACTGACAAAAAAAAAGCCCTAAACAAGATTTAACGACAAAACGATAAGCAACTATCAACATGAATGTGATGATGATCAAGTTGACAACTAATCAGTTAATCGATTAGTTGTCAACTTTTAAATTAATCGCAAACTATTTTGATTATCTATTAGTCGGTTTGAGTAACAGTAAAAATTCTGTGATTCCAGCTTGTTAATGTGAATATTTTCTAGTTTCTTCTTTAATCTATTAATTGAGAAAATATTCAACTGAGTAATCAACTATAAAAATAATTGTGAGTTGCTGCTAACAAACGTATAAAGCTTCTTGCTAGCATTTATTCTCGATGTCCCACAGCAAAAAGAGGATTATATACATTTTTTTTGGGGGGGGGGGGGCATTTTAAGCCTTTATTTATAAGACAGCTGAAGACATGAAAGGGGAGAGAGAGGGAATAACACTCAGCAAAGGGCCAATGAAGGGGCGATGGGGAGTAACCTTCCATATGTGGGCGGGCGCTCTACCAGCTGAGCTATCGGGGCACCCTGTAGTAGTTATATTTTTAACTAAGTATTAAAAAAAAAAAAAAAATGTTTTTCTCAGTTAACCTTTTTTTTGGTTTCTTGGATAAGAACTATACTTAAACCAGAAATAAGAGTAGAATTAGAACCGGGATTGATATTGATTGAACTTTAAAATATACTCTCTTTGGGAACTAGATGATCTCACCCTGTGTGTGTGTGTGTGTGTGTGTGTGTGTGTGTGTGTGTGTGTGTGTGTGTGTGTGTCTGTCTGTCGGCCATTTGCCCGGCCCGACCTAAATCTGAGCATTTGCAGTGGAGGATCAGAGGCTCTGCAGAGCGTTGAGTCGTGTGGCTCTCTAATTAAAGCTGACGCTGCCACTGAAGCCCGCCAGCCCCCGGGTCAAAGGTCACCACACAGCCACTGACACAAGCAGGTAGCCAGCCACTGTGAAACGGCCACAAAGGCAAGCAACCGCCACCACCAGCCTCCCATCCTCAACCTGCCCCCCCCCACCAGTTTCTGCTTCTCCTTTTCTTCCTCCAATTCCCTCCACCTCTTCCTCTCTAAGAAAACCCCCCGCCTCCACATATTTATCCACTTAAATGACATGGGAGAGAAAGAATAGAGACGGAATAGAAAAGAAGGAAGCGGAGAAAGAGAAAAGGCTTTTCAGCAGAACATCTAAAAGTAACTCGCCATTCAGCGCTCTTGCTGCGCAATGGAAGAGCAGAGACTTTGCTCTGAAGGTGCAAGGGCATCATCAGAGGGCCTAACATGTCACTGGAAACATAAATACTGTAGGTGGAGAAGTGTACTTCCCTGTCACTACCTCTCATATGAATCATCCTATCCTATGACCAGAACAAAGGCATGCTGTTGACCTTTGTGTGTCCATTCTTTTAAAGCAAAGGAACCGGACCAAGGTGTGTTTTCTTGGAGATATAGTCATGAAAAACAGGTTTTCAAGGACACATGTGTTGAGGTAGCGGGAGCAAGTGGGCTGAAAAAAGCCATTCATCATGCTTAAAAAACAACCAACCAACAACTCTCAACTACAGTGTAAACGGGTCCTTTGTTGTATTTGGTCAAGTACAAGTGAACCAGTGCTTGTAAACAGAAGTCACATGGACTCCGAGGTCTCATGTTTACAGGTCAAAGTTGTAGCATCAGACATTACATGTTTCAAGGAGGCGAGTCAACGGTGTAGTCACTGCCGCTTCATTTACAGCGTTTCAAGGCTTTATTTTGTGCTCCTTGGCTTTCTGAAAACGCAAGGAACTGCTAGCTGTCAGGTGTCACCATCCACCTCCGCCTCCTGCTGCTGCCCAGAAACACTCATGCTTTGAAGTTGTTTACGGAGGTTGATTGGGTTTATGTGCTCACTCCTAACAACCTGCTGCTCAGGTTTCATTTATATGGACACACAAATCGAAACTAACAAACTGAATACATAATTACTATGTATTGTATCAGACGTTTTTACAAAAACCAAACAAAGTTCTTGAATTCAACATAGTGTATAAACACAAGATCTTTGCCAAATAAAATACAGTCAAAACATTTTTTTGATTCAAATTCAAAGACATTTATTGGCAACTTTCAGTACTTGCAGCTTTAAATACTTTAGAGTACAGCTGGACAATATATTGATAATATATTGATATTGTGATATGAGACTAGGGGTGGGAATCCCCTGACGACTCCCGATACAATATCATTACAATACCATGCCATCCAATACGAGATAATTGCAATTTTAAACATGCCATATTCTGCGATAAATCGCAATTTATTGCCTTCAAATTATGTCCCCAAAAGGAAACTTTGTCAACATCTATTTTATCTAAAAAGACATGTTTCTCTGTTTGTTCATATCACTTCAATTTTATTGCTGCAAAATAAGATTGTCAAACAGACAAACTGACCAACACATCTAGTTTACAGTATAATAAAAGATTGATACTTGGCATCTGTGTATTAATACAGTATTGCCACTGAAAATAATTTTCCCCCCCACCTCTATGAGACTAGATATTGTCTTACATTTATCATAATATGTCATAAGTGTTTGCTTTCCTGGTTTTAAAGGCTGCATTACAGTAAAGTGATGTCATTTTCTGTCATTTTGTACTAACTGTTCTATTATTTGCCTTTACCTACTTAGTCATTATATCCACATTACTGAATTTATTTATCAAAAATATTTTGTGAAAGCACCAGTGGTCAAGACTACCATATTGTTGTGGTATCAATATTGAGGTGTTTGGTCAAAAACCTTAGATTTTCTCCATATTGGCCAGCCCTACTTCAGAGTATGGAGTTACAATACACAGCCCTGTTAATCAGTTTTCTGCGAAAGAGCAGGAAAAAGACTTGGATGCTGATAATGTGAAAATGTTAAAGCAAGAAACACGTCAACACTTCTTTGTTCACACTGGAACAAAATTAACTGAAGGTGAGATGCATTTTCTTTTAGCCTGGTGTTAAGTGTCTGGCTGCCACAGATGGACATTTCTCACACCTCTGAAGAAAATCAACAGCTTCCAGATAAAAGATGGAAACCATATTAGGTAAAAAGAGTCAGGAGACTGTATATTGCGGCTAGTTCTGCACATTTACTTCACAACATTTAGACAAAGAGTAGAGGAGAATATTAGTTAAAGAAACATCCTGGGGTATAATGTGTTTTTCTTCATGCACATTTATATCCATTAGTTTCCAAACGTTTGGTCACACAAGTAGAAGAGAGCCAGCGTATCTGAATATCACATCTCTGTCTCTCTGTGTCCCCATCAAAGGGACGCAGGCGTTGCCATCTCAGATAAAGTCAGTCAAGCTCTCACACTCTCTCAAACACACACACACACACACACACACACAAACCGACAGCAATGATTACCTTCCAGCCGGAGGCTCTGTGTGTATTGTAACCCACAGTCTGTCCACACCGTCAGGGACGAACACCGATCTGACCTCAGAGCAGTGCCAACAGTCTGCTACACAACTAGAGATCAGAAACAGACCAGCTGCTAAAACACAGCTGTCTCTTTCCATTTTTCACAGTGTGCTCAATTTTACATCACACTAAAGGTGGAAAAACGTCACCTCGAGACTGTGCTACTGACATAAACAGATTAAAGACAAAAAATGATTTATGATGTTGTGATGAAAGACAAGCAGAGCAGGAGGTAAAACCACCCATTGATTTCGGTCTATTCATTTCTTTACTTAATATATTACGCTTTGGCTACATTGCGCATGGAACGTATGTGGACCAGCTGTGGAGGGAATGTGCGGCGGAACGCATCTTTAACTGGCTACGCCTGCAGTTGTACGCGCGACGTACGACTGTGTAAGTCACAGGTGAGACGGTGAGCTTTTGCTTTGGGATTGAGGTTTCTTCAGTTTTTGGGGCATGCAAAGCGCTGTGAAACGCCAATCTATCGTCAGCTATTAACAAAGGTCGGAAGTGTGTTAGGAAACAATAAAATGAAAATAGAAACTCTAAAACCAACCTGCCAATACGCTCATTACACATCATTAAGTAATTTCCTGTACATCGGTAGTTTAATTTGAAAGAAATATAGACACTTTATGATCCATTTCTTCACACACCTCACGTAAAAAATATAAAAAGGAGGATTGTATTGGACCTCTGCAGGTGCATACGCACCACTTAGGCACTGATCGCATGCCTGGTATAGCCAGTTTCATTGATTATAGTGGAAGAATAGTGTTGGAGCATCCATTCTGAATATACTACACGTGCAATGTAGCCGGCCCATAAAGCTTCAATAAAAAAGGCAAATTGATCCAACCAAAGATATACTGCACCCTTACACCTTTCCCTTGAAAACGAGATAATACATCTCAAGGGGTTTATCATAATAATAAACTAAACATTTTGAACAATTCAAATTAACAATCAATACAATCCAAAATCCTGAAGGCTGGAGACAATTGCAAATCAACTACTAAATGACTAATCTTTCTTTTACTGGTTCCACCACAAGAGTCAACAAAATGCCAACACAATTCTCAAAGAGCCTTTACACGCAATGTGGAAATTCTTTTTGAAAAAGACAAAGTAAAGCCTAGTTTTTACATGCTGAAAGATGTTTTTCTTGTGTAGGAATATGTTTTGGACTTGATGTTAGACTAAAGGACAAGGTCTTGTCAGTGTCCAGACTGAGCAACAGTTTCACCTGCATCACGACAATATCACCGTGAATTAACAAAAACTTAATTTGGGCTGCAATCAAAGACAAAAAGTGATGTTTCAAAAACTAAAACTTGTCAAGAGTAAACACCAGACTAAATGACTTTTTTTGCAGTGGATCTTGTGTTGTGGCCTGGATCCAGAGTAGGTTTTTGGCTGTGTCAGCCCTTATCCAGGCTTGACAGTGTTTGATGGAGCTGCTGGCCATCGTGTGGCAGACCTCTGGCTGCTCGGCCGGTGACTGATGCACACAAGGCCACGGTGGAGAGCTTTATTAAACGACGGCGAAGACCCATCACTCTCTCTCTGACATATTGGGGGCTCACCTTGGGGTGGGGGTGGTGCACAAGGAGGAGTCAGGGAGACGTGAAACATTTAGACCGTCTACACAGCTCTGCAATGACATAGGGTGTTGGTATGTGTTTCAAGTATGTTGCACTTTAGAATTTTATTTCATATTTTTCTGCATAACGTGCATATGTATGTTTTGTGTGTGTGTGTGAGCAGGGTGAATCATTTAGCAGGAAACGCAGGGAACCGGCACACTGCAGAGAGTGAGGGTGCGATGACAAATCAATAACTTAACCCTCTGATTCACTCCTTTGATATACACTGGGAAACTTTACACACACACACACACACACACACACACACACACACACACACACACACACACACACACACACACACACACACACACAGACACACACACACACACACACAGACACACACACACACACACACACCTGCAGACCCCCCTAAACTTTATCACCAGCTGCAGGAGGCTCCATACAGTCTAAACCACCCCGCATCTGTAACCTGATGACAACCTGCAGCTGCACCAGCACCAATGGGTGCAAAGAGCAGGGCCAATAACAACAGCTATACACACAGCAGGAGTGTCTGCCACAATCCAGCCCTGGTAACAGATGCTTGACAATTTCTATTTCCCGCTCCATTAACTAAAGGTGTCACATTTTAACATCAATAAATCATTATCTCATTAATTCTGGAACATTAATGTAATACATGAGATACATCTGTGGACTGAAAACATTTAATTTCCCCAAAACATTTTTTAGGAAAAACAGTCCTTTTTTATTTGTTTATCTGATCATATTATGACATTTTCCTTAACAACTGAAGGTGGTGAACCTTTAAGATGTACTCCCCCATGAAGGATAAGACAATATCAACATAACTCCTATTGGATCATGTGAAATCTGCCAGATTGCTTTAAAACCTAAAACAAAAAGAGGATGTTGTTCTAGTGAGCTGCATGTATAACAACAGTGTACATTTAAAGACAACATTGATTTAAAACACTAATTGTTAGTGTCACTGTTTTGTTTGTTGTCCATTTGTGTTGGTCACATTTGGGGCCGCAACTAAGGATTTTCTATTGGTCAATTTGTCTAAAAATGTTGCAAAAACAACTGCTATAATCTCCCAAAGCCCCAGTTAATGTATCGTGATCACTGTTTATGTTGCTGACCATCAGCCCAAAACCCAAAATATGTTATGGGTTATTTTTGCTTTAGCAATGACGAATAATTGGTTGTCAAAATATTTGAAGATTAATTTTTTTAATTAATAATTCTTTCAGTCATTATATATTTCAGTAACATTTACTGTTTGGCCAAAACAACTGCAATATTCTTTAAGACTGACTGACATTCATAGAAAACCAACGCATTTACATTGTTTACATTGAGAGAGCATAAAAACTTTACACAGGACAGATATTATGCAGGTGGTAGCACTCTCAGGTAGATCATCCAAAACCTATTAAGTTAATAAAAGAAATATCATCGCAGTGTTCATGGAAAAAAAGCCATTTCTCAGTGGGTGGCAAATGCGTAATCAAAAAAAACAACAACTTTTAATTCACTACATGCTTTGACCATAATGTGACATTTCAGAGATACAAAAGGTTTTAACAAATTCTCTGCAGAGTAAAAGAGACGGGTGCCAAGACCCTTACTCCCATGTCCATCACCATGAAGCCCTTGACTTCTTGGTGATGGACATTTATCAGGGCCCATTGCCTCATTGGAGGCAACGCTGCCATGTGTTCACACTCAGAGAGAAAACAGTGTGTCTCTCTCTGTGTGTGTGTGTGTGTGTGTGTGTGTGTGTGTGTGTGTGTGTGGTGGGCAGACTGCCAACACAATCTGACAGTGGCAGGCGCCGGCAAAGAGGTGAGTTAGGGGTGATTAAAGCTAAAAGCAGCCAACACAAAATGTCAGGACAACACAGACAAATGAAGACCAAACAAAGTTGAAATGCTTGTATTCACTTTCTCTCATGTGCTATAAAATCTTAAATAGAAACATATTATCCAATAGAAAAAGTTTATAATCTTAAAGTGCTCATATAATGCTTTTTTCCGCATTTTAAATATCTTTTTTTGTGCATGTTATACGATTAAAAAGTGAAAAGCCTTTAGTCCACCCCAAAGGGACAGACCATCTCCAACAGAAAACACTGTTCACTGCTCCAAACGGCTCTATTGGAGTCCAGCCTTTACTTCTGTGACAAAGCATCACTTTGAGGTCCTATTTTGCAGAAACAGAAGTGTCTTTGCTATTTTAAGACTGTCCAGCGCCCACAACGTTAAAATAGCAAATGCACCTGCGCCCATCTTTGTGCCCATGGGCGTCCTGGTCTTACAGGGAGGTGTGCTCAGGTCACTTCTTGACGTATTGCTCTCTTGAGAAGCAGAACATGATTGCCTCATTGACCAACAAAAACCTGTTCTAAACTTTAAAATGTAGCATTTCATTGTTATTTTAACAGCACATTAGTAAAATGTGCCTAGCTTTTAGCCTATGCTTGTTACACACACACACACACACACACACACACACACACCTTGTAACACACCTTGTAACACACGTTAATAATGATTTATAATTATCGCCTTGCTGCTAGCGTGGCACGCTCTCATACTCTGTTTCTGAATGGCTAGCAGTCCTTAACTAGCTACAGCACATGTGCAACTCCCAACAAAGTTGTGATAGAAGTGAAATGCCTCAATCTGTAGCTGAAACAGAGAGCTCAACACACAAGGTGAAAAGGGGACCTGCTTTTTTTTCTAAGATTATTTTTTATATATGTTTGGCCTTTCTTTTGATAGGACAGCTGAAGGCTGTGGGTCAGAGTCAAACCTGGACCTGTTGCGTTGAGGAGTAAACCTCTATATATGGGTGCCCGCTCTACCAACTGAGCTATCTGGGCGGCCTTAGACTTGTTCATATGGACAAGCATGTCTATTTAAGATCATTCAGCTACATAAATGTTTCATATGTAACCATGTTTCATAAGTAACCCTGTTTTTCTATGGAACAAATGGCAAGCTGATACATTTAGGTTGTGCACGAAAACCTAGACACAAAACCAAGGACAATGACTAACCTTTTAATGTGCTTAATACTATATTCTGTTAATAGACATACAACTGTCCTTAATATTTTGTAGAGGTACCAATCTGGATGGCCTTGGGCTCATGAAACTACATTTCAACAACACAAAACATAAAAAATGACTTTTAGACCTGCACACATCCTAAACTTATGAGTAGACCTGTGATTTTCATGCAAACCGTAAACCAAAGTTATGTTAAAATTAGAGTTAGCTGTTTTAATAGAAGTCTGCATCAGTTCTGTGAATATTTGTTATGTCTAGTATGTAGAAAGAGGTGTCCATATACTTTTAGCCACTACGTGTAAATAGAGAGACAAATAGATGATTTGGAAGAGGAGGGTAAAAGAAGTCCAGAGGACAACAAAACTCACAGAACCTCACAGATCTCTGCCCTCCTCAAAATGAAAACAACATGCTGATATTCAAACACCACCACTGTGCATCCCTCCCTCTCTCTCACGCTATCCCCCCTCTTTCGTCGTCTAACACACGGCTGACCTTTACAGTGAGAAATGAATACATGAATAAAACTAAAATCGGTAAATGACAAATCTGCATTCGGCCCTCGAGGTTTCCCCCGAGGTGAGTTTCAGAGTCAAATGAGGGCAGTTGGATTTAATCTCTCTCACTCACACACACACACACACACACACACACACACACACACACACACACACACACACACACACACACACACACACACACACACACACACACACACACACACACACACACACACACACACACACACACACACACACACACACACACACACACACACACACACACACACACACACACACACACACACACACACACACACACACACACTTCTGTAAAGAAAGAGTAGAAATAGAAAGAAAAATGGTTGAAAATGAGAAGCAAGGAGAAAAGGTATTGTATTGTGTCACTACGATAGGAGTGAAGAGAAGAAAGGAAGAGGAGAAGAAAGAAATACGACAGGAGAGGAAGCGTGAAGAATGGGGGAGAGGAAAGAGCCTCCCCACTGGACGAGGCAGAGGAGAGGAGGGCTTCGGCTGGGAGGATCAGGGAGGAGGCAGCAGCAACAGTTTGACCTTCGACCAGGGAGTGAAGTTGCGGTCAAGTCCAGAATCACAAAACAGGTTAATCCCTACAGACGTCTCTCTTCCCTGCTCGTACTTCTCTGTTCTGGGTCAGTCCGCAAAGCTTATCTGTGTCTTATCAGAGTCGGCGAAGCCAGCAGGATTCCTCACATATCTGTGAGCGGCCTGACCGGTCACTCCTTCTATTGCTGACGACTGAGCGGAGTGTGTAAGAGAGACTATTTGATGATTATGGTTATAATATATTTTACAGATTAATGATTTAGTCAATGAAATAATCATCCCTAATGTTCATCACCGACTCCCAGAGCTCACAATGATGAATTTTTCAGAGCTGCATATTTAGTCTGACCAAGTGTCCGAAAATCAAAAAGGATTCAGTTTAGAATGATAAGAAACAAATAAAAACAGTAAATAGTCACATTGGAGAAACTAGATAAGGCAAATGATTTAGAATATCTGGGAAGGATAATCGATTATTCTGCATTAGTGTGTATTTTGTGTAAAGACCTGGTCACACACACACACACACACACGTTTCCGAAACTGTGATCAGAAAATATTTGATATTTTCAGCTGATAAATAACTCAAACAAAGTTTACAAATTGATTACTCTTAGGGGTGTAATAATCTGACGATGCAGCACAGAGGTGAAGTCTTCAGAGTGTTTAAACTAAAGACTTTTTACCATTTACTAAAGGGCAAAAAACATTGCATTGCAGCAGTAAATTAAAGACAGAAGATTAATAAGAAGACAAAAAAAAACATTAAATAGGATTAAAATTCAGAGAAAAGGTGTTGCCGGGAGGAGATAGAGTTAACGATGTGAATAAAATCCAAAAATGTCTGGGGCTCTGAGAGACCTTTAGCGCCTCTTAAAAGACGCTAGATTGACATGATGCAGAAGCCTGTTCATCTTTTCACTGTGTGTGTGTGTGTGTGTGTGTGTGTGTGTGTGTGTGTGTGTGTGTGTGTGTGTGTGTGTGTGAGAAGAGGAGGTTTAGGTATTGGTCTGTTAAGCATCTGTCATTAAACAGTGTGTGTTGTGTGTCTTTCAGGGTACACTGCTTTCACTCCAAGCAGGAGTGAAAGGGTCAGAAGAGAGTTTTACTCAAATTGTATAGAACACAGTGTCAGAAGAGTTATAAAAAGGTATTAAAAATGTGTCATAAAGCAATTTGTTCAATAAAGAAAGAGCGGAAATGAGAAAGTTAGCATTATGGAACTAAGATTTAGTAGCAAGTAGCCCAAGAAAGACGTAATCCTCCCTGTTTCCTAATAATTCATATGACCTACTTAATCTGATAATAAAATCTTAAGGATATTTTCAAAGTACTTAATTTAGTTAAGACCTATAGGTTCATGTTTCAGTAGTGACATTCTGAATATTTCAAATATTTGAGTGACAGCAGACTACAGTGTTCAAACGTAGTTAACGTAGTTACAGAATGAGAGAAGTTGAATTGCATTACCTAGCAGCATTTTATAACTCTATTCAAATTTCCCAATAACAGCAACATGCTGCAAATAACAGGACAGTTTTGTTTTGGGAGGAAATGAAAAGAATAACCAAACTCCATAGACAAAAAGAGTAATTTTAACTCACAGAACATGGGAGTTTGCTTTAAAAAGTGTTAAGAACATATCAAACTAACACACTAACCAATCAAAGCAGCGTCTGCCTGCTTCTCCAGACCGGGGCTGTGCCGACCGCCATCTACTGTAGATACACTAATCATGAAGAAGTACCTTACACGACCCCACTTCAAAAAATTTGTCTTGTCCCTTCGACATAACAAAAATCAAGTAATTTAAGGAATCCAACTTCTTATCACCATCCTTAAGCTTTCTGATTTAAATAAATCTCATCTCTGATTTGTTTGTTTTCCCCCATTGCAATAAACCCACAGCCAGAGGAGCGCTCAGATTCATGACATCTGGGAAAAGTTTTCCCTCAACACTGAAGATTTCTATAGATACTGTAACTGGTTTTGCAGATACTCTAGTGAGATTAATTAACTGAGGCAACATGCTGGGCAAATATTTATGTAGCAAAAATGTGCGTTAGAAACAAGCTTGGCCTTGTTCAAATCAACCTGGATCTCTGAAGAGTGGAGTTTAGAACCGGCTTAAACTATTGGCGTTAGAAAGGGCAGATTTTTACTCTCATGATGAGAAAGCTGATTCGTTTGCATGCGTTACTTAATGCCTAATGCAAGGACAACAGACTTGGATGTGTCCAAAAAACATTGTACTAAATATACTGTTGCACAGTGGCATATCCAAATCTTTCCACTGTAAATGTGCTGAACTGACAACCTGCTGCAGATAATTAAGAAATGGATTATGTTTGAAAAGCACTGCAGCAGAATGTCATTTTTATCCACAAGACCTTTAAAAACAGACATTTAAATGATGGATTGGTGAAAAAATGGTGGGAGCAGTGATGGAAACAAGGGTGTAATGTTGCTTATCAGTCACTCACAACAGAAGGTTTCCTTCCATCTTGTACAGATGAAACCCTGTATGGTCATTGTGTGTAAACTGCTGCTTCTTCACGATGTCAGGATCAACATCAAAATAATTCTCCTCACATACAAAGCACTTAATAACCTTGCCCCTCCATATCTCTCCGACCTCCTCACCCGCCACTCTCCACCCGCCTCCTCAGGTCCGCCGATGCTAACACACTCAAGAGTCTTGAGTGTGTTAGCAGTCTTGAGTCAAGACCATCAGGACTAAGCTCCGGACCTGGGGCGACAGAGCCTTCTCAGCTGCTGCACCCACGCTCTGGAACGCCCTCCCCGACCACATCAAACAGTGAACCACCCCACCATCTTTCAAACAGGCCCTCAAAACTCCTGCTAGCAGACTTTACCAGTTTCCCTCATTTTCCTTGCCCATCTCTCCTGCTCAGCCTGTCCATGCACCTGTGTTTTCCTTTTCTTTTTTGTCTGTCAAGTATCCTTGTCTACGTACCTTTACAGTTTCTTTTGTCTGCATGGAACCAAAACTGTAAAGCATCTCTGAGTTACTAAAATGGTCTGCATTATTATTATTATTATTATTATGTAAAATATGAAACTTCACAGTCCTGCTGGCTCTTGTGTTAAAAATCTGACTAACTGATCAAGCAGTTAAAATTACTTACTTACTTAATACATTATTTATTTAAGTTAAAATGAGGAGCTGTAAAAAGATTAAAATAAGAATTTGTTTATGTTTTTTTCATTGTGCTGGTGATAATCTAACTATTGTATTTTGTGACGTGATGGTTGGTCATATTGTACACTGAAATGCGTTTTGATTCAAAGTAGGAACAT
>NC_048407.1:30964960-31061493 GCF_013103735.1 Etheostoma cragini
CATGTAAGAGAGGCCCCTTGCTGAGTGCAGAGAACAGAGTTACTGCAGGCGGGGGAACTGGAAATCAGCCAGACACTGACAGAGGGGAAGGAACACCTTCGCCTTAGGGATCCACAACACAACGAGATAGAATTGCAACTCAGCGGTTATGAAAGACAGAAAGTGATGACAGTATTTTTGGATGGAGGACAAAACGGATTGGTGGAAAGATTGGTGCTCTTACCATGGCGCACCATATATCCGGAATCCCTTTATGGTGATGTCCGAGTCCTGCAGGTACACACAGTTTGTGAGGAGCGTCTGGACATTGTCAAAGTCTTCTGGTTTGAGTTTGGACACTGAGGGGAATCGGTAGTAATCCTGCTTGACCAGCTCGGCCATAAAGTCCTTATCAAAGGTCAGCTCGTGGTTCCCAGCAATCACCACCTTAAACTCATACGGGAGGCCACCTAGAAGAGACGAGAGAGGGAGGTGAGCTGAAGCCCTGCATCCACATATGTATCCACATGTTGAGCTCTAGTCTGTAGCACTTTCTTCTCATCCTAGAATATTGTCCTCTCTGACATTTTGTAATATCTCTAACCTGAAACAAACCATCTGCTGTAAATGTTAATGTATGGTATACCAAGAACAATTGCTCCGCTAATGTGTAGCCGATAATGATTGAAGGAATTTTTGTGCAAAAGCTGAAAGAAGTGACGGTGAAACATAGAACTGAACAGATTACATTGCAGTTACATGGTATGATTCTGGTTCCATCCTGCATACCAGGATGCCCAGTACAACAAACTTTGAGCAACACATTTTCAAATATTGACAACCCCCCCCCCCCCAAAATGTAATTATTTCAACATTACTCAGTTGCTGACACCATTTAGTCAAAGCTAAAAAAGGCTCCATTCAACTCAGTTCTTACATTTGAGCTAAATTTTTATAAATCAGATAACATCGGCAGTATCAAAGATGCCCAAACCAACATAGGTCATGACGAATACGCTGTTCTTCTGTAGCTGCGATCTATAAAGAAAGTTTCTTGCATCAGTGCTTAAAAATGCTAACAACTCAATAAGTCAGTGTTTGATCAATAAAATATTTGCACAGATCTTGTCCAATGGTTTCAGTATCCTGTGTAATTATTATTACCCACACTAAGTAGGTTATGTCTTCTGTTTGGTTTTGTTCGTCTGTCAGCAGGATTGCGGAAAGCTACTGGGCCAATTTTTATGAAATTTGATGAAAGGGTGTAGCATGGGCCAAGGAAGAACCCACTAAATGTTGGAACAGGTCCAAATCGAGGGGTGGAAACACACATTATTTTTCTCTTTCATTAGCACTGTGATATAGGGCTGTGTCTGCACTCTCTGAGTGCTATTCCAGTTAAAATATGAAATTACAGGAAACATAAGCATCAAGTTGATTCATACTGAAAAATGTTTCAATCTTTTTTTTTTATCAAAAAAATAGACAAATAAAAATTTAGAACAACTTTTAACAGTGATTTTACATTCCTGAAAAATTCTGGCGTATCCTTCCAAATGTAGCCTTTCCGATTTATATTTTTACATATTTCACTGCACGTTGTCAGCAAAGGATATTATTGAGTATCTATTGTTTCTAAGGCTGTTAAATTAAATTAACAAAAAGTACAACACATTGTTATGACTTAATTACACTGCTAATTATTCTTTACAAACTATACCAAACTAATTTACCAAACTAAATTCTTCCCACGCTGCACATTTTGTCCAGATCGTACAGCTCTGTTTTCAAGGCAGATAAGTATTTCATAAAGTCACAAAGGGATTTTGCTTTCCACCTGGTTGTCCTTATATTTTGTACATGGAGCATACGTTCCCCCTGTATCCCTAACTCAGAGCACAGATCAGGCCTGGAAAGAAAAGTCAGATAAGCAAAGGGGGAAAATACCCTCAATTCAGACAGTCAGAGAGGTTACAACCACAGCTGACGGCTCTGCTTGACCGCAGCAGACCAGCATCCATCTCTGCAGACACCGGGCAGCTGGAAAAAGCATGAACCTGAACTAAATAGAGAAGAACATCTATTACAATTCTCATCCCCTCATCTTTCAACTTCTGCTGTGCCCTTTTCGCTCTCCTCTTTCGGGGTGATTTGGAAAGGTTCCCCTTTGCCATCAAGAAACTGACTTACTACTTTATTCCAGCAGATTGAGCACTCAACAAAAAGCTCTGGCCTTCATCACCCCTCTATTCTCTCTTGATATTTCTCTTTTTCCTCGGTTTCATTCTGGAGTTTTAGGCGTAATTTGTATTTTGTTAGCCTGCTCTGCACAGTAAGTTCTATATCAACTAATATGTAAGCTAATTTATGTATAGAGTCAATCCGCAAAAAAACCCAACCCAGCAATATGATATATAATAAAGGCTGCTACTAAAGTTTAATCTGCTGATTATTGACTTGATATAATCGATTCATTATTTGGTGAATAAAATCTCCAAAAAATGGCTGTCTTAGTTTTTTTATATATATTGTTTTGTCAAACCAACGCAAATATCTTTTGTTGTTGTAAATGATACAAAGAAAAGCAACAAATCCTCACAAGTTAGAAGCTGTTAGAACTGTCACTTTAGAAGTGTGGCATTGACAGTGATGGATTGAGTGATGGCTCAATGCTATGCTAATGATTTCATCCTGATTGCTAAAGTACATACTGCCACATTGTCTTGCTGACGTAATGTCGTGTAGTGCTGTCAAGAGGTGATTTACTGAAACCTTTTGTTTTATGAACTGAATACTATTTCATAGCTTTAAAAGCATTGACGTTGGACTGATCTTCAGAAATCATCAAATCCAACAGATTAAGGCAGCCTGAGGAATAGGTCACAGCTATACTTTGGTGTTTATTTATAGTTGTTTTTAGTAATATTTAGTTCACATCAATATTTAAGTATAATCTAGACCGTTAAGAACTTTTACTTTTTTTTTTAAATTTTAAATTACAATGTTTGTTTATTCTTAATTTCCATTGTCTTAAGTTGAATGATGTGTTATTTGTGCCTCTTTGTTTTTTTTATGTGTGTATGAGGACTCTGCTGCAAACACAATCTACCTCTGGGTACAAATAAAGTAACTTGAACTTGAACCTGAGTTAATCGGATGTTACCCAGTCTCTAAACACAAGTAGAAAACTGGTTCAGACATTAACAACTTAAAACATACAGCACCACCATCTAACATCCTTAGGATGAACGTGTAGTGCTGGGTAGCAATTAATTGCATTCAATCCACTTTTCAGATGAAATACTATATATATACTGTTAATGAATAAAAATCGAAATCTGTACTGCCAATGACTTCGTCTAGCAGTGGCTTTCAAAAGGTTTAAGTTTATTGTCGGAGCTTCTGATAAGAGCACAGCTCAGTCAGTTGGTTTTGATTTGCAGGTGTGAAGACATTGGAGCTAAATTTAGTTGAGAAGTTAAAAATTAGATGTCTAGATTACGCATATCCTTTGCATACGTCCTTTGCAACCGCTTCCCAGCAGTTATATTTCAACATTTAGCAGATTTTACAGGGACACATTTGACAAAAACTGTGCAAAATTTAAATGCTTTACGTACACTGCATAATTATTGCACATAGTTACAGGAAAGATTCCGACATCCACCAACAACATGGGGTTTGACTGGCGTGAAAGTATTCGGCTTATCAACACAAGCTGCCAGCCCTCTTTACGGGAAGGGCTTTTGTCCGTTTTGCACCTCTGCCCCACACTGCTCTGATCAGTGATAGCAGAAGGCATGCCAAGAGGACAAATGGCAAAAAATATTGAATAAAGAATCCAATAACACTTTTTGTTGAGTAAAAATGCTGTTGCGTCATGACAGTAAGTGAAGGAAAAGATGTAAACGCACTGCTCCATGCAGCTTTTAAGCTCGAAATTGGAAATAAAGATAATAGAAACTGGATAGAATATAAATTAAATCAGGATACGCTGGCTCAATCCAGATAAAGATTTCACTGCATCTGTGTGTAAAAGAGAGAGAGAAAGTGTGTTCTTTAATGCTGAAAATGAAAGAATCATGGTTTCCCGGTCTACAGGTTTCATTCCCCCTCCTCTAAATTAGCTCTCGACGCATCTCAGGATCATAAATTCCATTCCCTAAGCTTATATGAGAGCGCCGTCTCTGTCCCAAAGAGCACACACGCACTCGCTCGCTCTCTCTCTCTCTCTCTCTCACACAAACACACACACACACTTATTTTTTTATTGCCACTGTGATTCTTCTTACAGAGGGCTGGTGGAGTGATCCACCAAGATTTATTTTTTATACGTCCGCCACAAACGGGTATGCAAATTTAAATCAGAACAAAAAAACTCTGAAGAATTACATACAACTACGGACAATGTTTTACCTCTCAAAAAGGCAGATTCATGAAAAAAATCTACTTAACAATACAATACTTAACATACATACATACACCTTCCTTCTAACATCCTTTCAATTAAAAGGTGAATATCTAAGAAGATTAAAGTGAATCCTTGAGGAAATAAGATGGAATCAAATCAACATGTTTTCCAATTGGTGCCGAACCAGCACACACGCACAGGAAGTGAACAAAAACCTTCATTTGTTAGTTCTCATTGTTGCTCAACCCAATGCACGCTACAGAGGCCTCTGGGAACAGCTTAAAGCAGTGGATCAGAGCTGGTGCTCTACCATCAGACAGGCTGGTTCAGGGAAAGCCATCCTCTACATCAAACTCCAATGTTCTACTTCAACAGGCAGAACAGCAGTTGATGGCCGGAACACGCCGCTGCCTCCTCCAGAGCCTTTTGAGAGGAGCAGACGAAGGACGAACACTGCTCAGTTTACAGACGCTTTAATTCTACAACCTCATCCAGCCCAGAGTTTACAATCTGTTGGGATGTTGTTGAGTATTTTGTTTTAGTTTTATCAATTCTGACTGTAATTCCAAATGTAATAGTCTTTACCTGTACTTTAGTTGTACTTTTTCTACCCTCAAGAGAGTTCTGAGAGATTGATGACCCGGTGTGATCTCCACCCAAACAAACCAGCCATGGTGCTCCCAAATACACTGAGCTATTTTCCACTTTGCCCTGCATAGACCCCCAATTATGGCCGATATTGTGGTTTTTAATGAGGCTTAACAAAGTACACACACACACACACACACACACACACACACACACACACACACACACACACACTTCACTACTGTGGCTGTACAACTACAAATCGTATTCACAATTCATGAAAGCGAAAATATATATATATTTTTTTTTTTTTTAAGAAGGTTGACAATATGTTTAAAACGGTTTGAAGAAGATGTTAACTTCTGGGTACCAATACACTTCCCTTATCTCCAAATACGATGTCAATGGTGATCAAGTTTTGGAACATCTTTTCCGGTCTGTTATGTGCCTTCGATTCACATCGAGCAGGAATTTTGCATCACTGACCTTTTGACACTGCAATCCAGAATGGATACATATGAAAACCAAAAGGCTGCAGTTGTACGACCAACCGCATGGGGAGGAGGATGAGATTCAGACATTTCACAATGTGGACTGTAAACAATCCCTAAAACACTATATGTGAATCGAACCTTTGGTGTCAGATTAACGGTGTTTTTAAATGTATCTGCAATAATACAGACTCGAGTTTACATAGAAGTGGGAGATTAGGAGGCAGCCTGTTAGGACTGAGATGGAAGATGCAATGTTTTAGGTAAATACTGTTGAAAATATGAACATTCAGAGCATAGTGACGGACAGTTGAGAAGTGGATTATGTTGCAGAAGTGGTTTGAGAAGTCTCTACAGATGCTTGAATATCTTTTTTGCTGTGAAAACTGGGTCAATGTTGGAATCCGCTGTAACTGCTGTGAATCCAGACTGTGGAGAGGCCAAACTCTGACAGCTACCTTTCAACTCTACAGGGGGTGAGTGTCTGATACTCTAAACATAGATTCTGAGAGCAGTGCCACTTTAAGCTGAGGGGTTCTATTCACTCTATTATTGTGATTATTCACCATCTAGTTTAAGTAAGTGAACTTCGTGGTTAAATGAGAAACATTTTCGCTAGACATGTATACTTCCCTTGCAGCAGAAAAAGCATGTCATAAGTCGATAACTGACCCAGGATTTAGAGGTAAATGTGCACTTCCCGCTATGCTTTTTCAACATCAAACTAATTCCTGCTTCTTGGTGCATCTCACCCACTTTCCCACTTTTTTTGTGCACAGGCCAGACTACTAGCGAAAAGTGAAGAGGTGTGTCCAAACAGAACACAGTCTCAAATTTCCCCTTGGCCACTAGATTTTGAACAGCCAATGAGACACATTAGGAGCCCTGTCCTGCACCCCCGCAGCGCGGCGCAAAGGCCAATGCAAGTGTCTTGATATTTTAAGACAAACGCAGTTGTAAAGTTTCCCGACCTGCGCCCACGTTGTTTAAATAACAAATGCACCTGTGCCTTTCTTTGCGCCCACAGGCTTAAAGGGAGGTGTAAGGTTCTTGGCATATTGCAGTAGAAAGTGATCACGCCATTGACCAACAAAAACCTGGTCTAAAGTCAATAGCGCAGCATTTCATTGTTATTTTAACAGAGCAGGAAAATGCACCTAGGCTCGTGCACAGCACGCACACACTATGCTTGTCACACACACACACACACACACACACACACACACATACACACACACAGACACAGACACAGACACACGGAAGCACACACACATGCAAAAGATCAAAAATAAAAACGGTGCAAATCATAACATTAAAGCGCCATGGTAGAAACGCGACTGGCTTTTGAAGGGAACGAGAGATAACACACTGATTGGTTTATTGCATGTTATGCCCAAAACACACCTATGAATTATTGAAGACACTAAGTACAACCCTTTTAAACCACTAGCTAGCACAATTTTGTGTCAGGAGGGTGTCTGTGTGTATTTTCGTGTCTGTCTGATTTAAAACTTCACAAAGAACTCCAGGGGGCACATACAATGCGAAAACTGTATGCACCATATTGCTATGGCTTCCGGGTTGAGTGATGTTTCCTCAAAACGATGTGTAAAAGGCTCTGAGGTACGTTTTCCATGGTTTGGTGTGTGTGTCAGAGGTGTTGGCGCTTTCACACACACACACACACACACACACACACACACACACAGAGAGAAAGAGGAAGAGGTCGAAGGTTTAATGAGCCAGGGTGTTAGGTCAGAAGGGTTAAACTGGCAGTTGTGGGATCACACAGAGGGAGGGGTGGGGAGTTATTGTGTGGTCCAGTTCCTGGCGTGCCTTTGCCCATATCACGTGCCCGTGCCTGTCCCCCTGCTCACGAGAGTGCTTTGTGCGAGTGTGAAAACCAATGTGCGCGTCCGGAGGCGTGCAGACAAATGTGCAGCTTAATACCTAGCCAGTCGTTGAACTTCTTAACCTCGGAGGGCAGGCCCAGCTCGGTGAAGTCACCCATGTGCAGCAGCACGTCGCCGTATGGCATCTGGATACCGTCTGTACGCGAGTGTGTGTCGGACACACACACAAACCTGGTGTGTCCTGTTGGCTTGGGAGTGTCATAAGGAATGGGGTCCACCCTGAAAAGACAAACACACAAAGAAAGAGAGCTGTCAACATTTACCTCAATAATGATATAGTAGCCAAAATATTCTGTTAGATGTGGTACCCCATTTATTTTGATTAATTATAATATGTTAAATTTAAGTCCCTGACATTTGCACACATTTTACTGTCTGTAGAAAATGTCTTCAGTACCTTTCTCATAACCCTTTCAATCTGAAAGGTCATTCTCTTTCCTGTCAAATGACATAGTCAGGAGTCAAGTATGTTGGATTCCACGTTGTTCTAACCGACAAAAAAGCCAAACTCAACCAATTTTGCAAACAATAAAATTGTTCGCTTATTTTTGAGACATCTGCCTTTGGTTTTATTTAATAATTTTGCACATTATTATTTGTAAAAAGGAGCTGCAATTCAAAGAATGTGCCCTTTTTCCTCTTTGTGATATTTAAAAAAAGAAAAGAAAAGGTGTACACAATCCACAAGCATATTTTTAGGAAATGTATGCTAATTTCATACCAGATAGCAGAAGGGGCACAATTGAAAACCAGAACCTTAAAAAGATCATTTGTTGTGCAAAATAAATTACATGGTCCACAGAATAATACATGCAGCAGTGCAAAATGCATCTCAAAGAAAAGAGGGACATTACCAAAGTAGCAAATGTGTAGTTTGGGCTGAAAAGAAACCAGCGATGGGATATTTGCGCGCACATAAGGAGGGCAATGGCGGTTTTGAGGCCACAGACTGGCTAAGGAGAAGGTGAATTAAGGCTGCCATGTCCGCTCTACCCATTATCTAAAGAAAAAACACTTAGACCCAAGTCTGGCAGGGGAAAAAAAGCCTTTTAATTAGCCTTTCTGTTGGATGTAAGCACGTTTGTTAAAAAGGAAGAAAAACCTGTACTTTTTTCTGACTGAAAAGAAAGAAGGAAAAAAAATCATCTGTAATTGAAGTCTACAATGTGCAATCTTCCAGCATTCTGCCGCTAGACCATTATTTCATTAGAAAGGATGTCACTCTGTCGAAACATCAGACACATAATCAACGCTGCAATCTCTCTCTCACACAAACACCCACACACACACACACACACACACACACACACAGTTAACTTGCATAACACAAACATGGCATGAAAACAAGATGAAATCAAAAGGTTTCAGACTGAAGAAGTCATCTTTGAAAGAGAAAATAGGAACATCGGCACAAAAGAAATCTTATTGGGGGGCAACACTGCAACACTTTGAGGAGTCTCATTTGGTGGGCAATTTTCATGTTTACCCATTTCTGTGGCATTTGGAGAAGAATATTGCGTATCAAAAAGGTTCACAAACAGCCTGCAATCTGTTGCTATTCTTACGTTTTGGAGACTATAGGGCATGGCAAATTATACAAAATTATTTTCATCAAAACCATTTATTCTGCCTTGTATTGAGCCATTTGGATTTTATACTGTTTTTCCATTTATTTATTTAAGTATTTTAGTCACCCATTTGTATTTGAATTGTGATAAAAGTTGACTGGAAATATGTAATATATTAGAAAGACAAAAACATAACTAGGTGTTAAGTTGTTGTCCAATCTGGTAAAAATAAACAAATAAAATTGCTTGTCTTCTTCACATTACAAAATGTAAATTCAATGTTCACAAATCAGGCTCACAGACTGACCAAGACATCAAGTACAACTGGAAATATTAAAGGGATAACTAGCCCCAAGGTCAAGTGGCCATATTCTCACTAAACATACCACCATATCGCACAACTCTTGTCTGTTGCCACGGTCTCCAGTAGAACCACCATTTGTGATCTGTGATCAGTGGCCACTTTTGCAGCAACACAATGTCTCTCATCCAGCAATATATATGTGCAATTGCAAAATCTGGCTACATTACCGAATTTGAATGTTTTTTTTCAGTTTATCATGTAATCATTGCAAGATAAAAATCATTGCTGCTGTGATAACTTGCCAGTAAATGTATGATCTGCTCACGGATCTGTAACTCACACTGGACATCCTGCATCATATCTTACTGTTTTACCACAATCTAAAATTAAGTCTGCTACTTGCATTTTCTCGTTTGAAGTCTGCAGTCAGTTACAGTTATCAGTGTTGGTCGTCTTGGGGTGGGACAGACAAAATATCGTTACGACAATATATTGTTTTCTTTGCAAGACAATAATCGATACGCTCTCGCCAAATATCTATATTTTAATGAATGAAATAAGGCGCTCTGCATACATTTCCCTAGCCTAGACATCTAGATGCCCCCTAGCAGCAGCAAACGTAATTTGCAGTTAGGGTAAGTCTAGCAAAAAACTATTTCTGGTCAGGCCAATCACATCATGTATAGAGTCGGTGGGCGGGCTCAACATAAGGACGGCAGACTTGCGACAGTTCCGCGTAGCTGGGAGGGCATCAGACGGGAGGCATGAAACAGGAAGTCCCCAAGATGCAGACAAATCTGACTCATCGAATCATCGCATTTTTCATTTATAGTTAGACAGAATTGCTGTATATGCGTTGACATTAGTTGGTTCCGTGAGCAGTGTAATGTGTTTCGGGTTCCGTATAGTGAGGAACGCTGTGATTCTCATCCCTTGTCCTGTCCCTCCTTTAAACCTTTACCGCTGCAGCCGGGACATCTCAGCTTTGCTCTGAGATACTGGATCACAGCATAATTCTCAGTAACCCAAGCTGGCTTGAACTACATATTACACACACACACACGCACACTGGAGAAAATGAAAAACTGGCTACAGAGATAATGATATTTGCTATTGACTGCGTTTAGTAAATAAGTCTCTGTGCACCTATATACATAAAAACACCTTAACTTCAGCCAGCAGAGAAACATATATATTGCAGTGTGGCTGGTGATTAGGTTTGGGGCCTCGACGTCATGCAGCTTTATAGGATTTGACAGTTCTCGTCATGGAGGAAGGATGAATGCAGAACCACATGGGAAGACAAAACACACACATATGTACATGTATATATGCACACACACACACACACACACACACACACACACACACACACACACACGCAAATTAAGACAAAGCGAGGAGAAAAACAACCTCCATCTCCTCCCCTTTCCTTTGAGATTTAATCCACCCGGAGAATGTAAGTAAATACCAGCAGTCCCTGTCAATTAAGAGCAGGCCTAGGCCAAGTAACCTTCATGATAGTACTACATGGGTTGCACACACACATATACACAAACAATGAGAGAAGGCCCCTGTCTTTCTCTTAACATATGACTGTATAACAATCCAGAGGTTCTTTAGTAATGTATACAGGAGTTCAGGCGTTCGCCAGTGCAGCAATGGCTTCTGATCTGTTGTAAACGGAAACAGTGAAAATGAAAAAGTCTTCCTGTGCTCTGGCAGCAGGTAAAAGAATATTCTCCGGTGACAGACTGAACTGTGTTAGCATGAAGATTCGTGTTAACATGTCTGAGCTTCGGCGTCACATCAGAGGAAAGACTGCAAAGGGAAAAGAGTGGGGGAGAAAGAGAAATGCTAATGCGCTCGAGGAGGGCAGGAGCACACTCTTAAATCCGCCATGACATTGGAGCTGACACAAAACCGAGGTCTGTGGCTGCAGAAATATCTGCTGGATGAAGAAACGTCTGTGATCCTTGAGCAGAGAAACCTCATGCATGCTTCAACATCTCCTCACCTACAACTGCGACATTTAGCCGTCTGCATTTTAGGAATAAAAGTAATTTAATTGTACTTTTGCAACTTAACTTTCATTTTAATGTTAGTGCAGTGTTTCTTGAGCTAAGACCAGCCCGACAATTCTGTTTTTGTTCTTAATACCATGCTCTCTTAATTACAAAATTCACAGGTGTTCCAAATTTGGGAACTAAAATATTTTTCTAATAATCAAGCCAATTTTTTCATTTTCTCATTATGGTTTTCTCCATAAAATGTCAGGTTTCTCTGCTGCTTTTACATTTCAAGTTGTCGTTCATCACAACACATAATGCTTCAGATGCAAATGTTACTGGGAAAATTCAGCAAGGACTTTCATGTGAATTGAAAATCAAGCATTTGACCTTGCAGCAGAATCATAAAAAAAAAAAACTGTAGCCTCCATAAATCTCACACACACACACACACACACACACACACACACACACAGAAATTTAAATATTAAGACAGCAGTATGCAGGCGTAATCAGAAAGCATTGTCTAAAAGGATTTCATACAAACAAGTTGAAGAATGAAGAGAAATTAAAAACACAAGAAAGCCCATTTAGTAAATAAATAGCACATGTATAATATCAATGCTGCAATGAGATGCTTGAGGTGCTATGCCATAGAAATGCTTTCAGATCAGAAAACCATACAAGGGAAATGTGAAACAACAAAATCCTGGAAAAGTGGACTGAACCAAGACACAGTTATTGGTTACATGTGTGACATAGAATGGAATAACAGTGAGAGAAGTATAAATCTTGTACGAGACATGCGGAGGAAAGGAGGAGGCTCTCTGATGTCTGTAGGAGGATATTCAATTTGACTGAGCACACTTGGCTCCATGGCCTTTTAGAAAAACACACAAGCAAACAGGGTCAAAGTTCAGCCTGAGCTTGCTTCTTCAAATGTGACACTTAACTCACAGCAGATAAGAAGGTCGCTGGCTATGTCACTGTCTGACTCGTCCAGCTCTTTAGGGCGTCACATAATCATTGTGATTGATTGCAACACTTCCTCCCCAGTCTATGTGCCGTCCAAAACAGACTGTAGCGGTTTGCTGCGCCGCCAAAAAACTGTCCAGCTAAAGAGCTCTTATCATACATTTTAGAATAAGTCATATTAAAAAACCCGCTATCCATCACTACAAAAGATGTTTACCTCTAATGTACAAAATAAAGAACTCACCAAAGGAATCGTGGCAGAACTTTAATCTCTCAATTATTGTGAAATCCACTATTTTATTAACATAGGTTAACTTAAGTTTTACCTTTATCCAGCTTTCCTAGCTTTATATCTGTGTAAATACAAAATCGGTTGCTCTACAGTATTTTGTATATCCACCAGAGATGCCAATCCCGTACCCAGATCCTCTCAATAAGAAGGCCAGAGCGGCCAGATATCACTAAGAACTGATAAAGCCTCTATACCATACCACAGCTTAAGCTACATGGCAAATAACTTCAAAATAGGATGGATGGGCATAGCCCTCTGCCAGGGGACACTGTATGCCTTAAGTGCTGATCGTAATTTAAAGGTAAAAAAAAAAAGAGGAACGTGGTAGACTGAATGCGCGTTGTAAGTCAGAAAAAGGTGACAAGCCAACCTCGCTAAAAATGTCTTTTAGACAATGAACCCCCCCCTCTGCTCCCATTGTGGTGCTGTTAACGGCCTCCCACCAATCACCGGTGCTGTATTATTAAATAATGGGGAAAATGTGTGCCAGTTACAAGCTATGTGGCAATACGTTTCACGTAATTTTCAGCATCCTTAGGGGAGGTGAAAGCTCTGCACAGGGAGCCTTCCTTCATTGTCAGGGTAGCCGGGTGAAGCAAGAAAAAATCCTGACCCTTGACTCGGGCTGAATCCATGGTATGATAGAAGGCTTGGCGTTGCTTGACTGGGAAGTTGCTGTAGTCTGGGGGAAAGAAAATCTTTCTGCTCCCAACCATGAGCCTGTAGAATCATTTGTCTGGTTGTGGAGTGAAGGACGTTGAAAAGCAACTAGCGATTAGTGGTGGTGTTCTTCTTTGGGCAATCACTTTAAATTTAGTGGGCTCTAATAATCTTGATCTGAACATCTGCTAATCCTGGAAACAACTTAGGTAGCGAGTGTGAGAGATATTGAATAGCATTAGAGCCTTCTAGCCTCTCTTTCAGCTTGACAATGCGCATGTTGCATCATCAGTTTCTGTCCTCCAGATTTCTCTTTTTGAGATTTTTGTGGCCCAAAATGCCTGATGTTGATGAGCTTTTGTAAAAAAAAAAAAGATAATAAATAAATAACACAAACATTTTCCTTTTACATGTGGTGAAGCACTGCTACTAGTGATTAGCGCACCTGAAAAGCACCGTTGTTACTCTCTGCTCCTCAACATGGGGCTCCTCAGGTGCTGCAAGCAAATCCCTCCCTCCAAGTAGCAGAAGAAGCAGTGCTTTGCCTTCTGTGGAAGTGATACAGTTAGAAGATGGTGTCTTATGTGACCTTGTTTGAACGTGTAAATAGGAACATATTTGCGTTATTTTGTCACTTATTGTGAGCAGTAGGCTAGTTGGAGCCGGTTACCTCCAGGATCTGTGGTAAGCTAGGCTAGCGGTGGGTGCATAACACAGAGTTACGACACGCACGGAGATAAGAAGGCTACGTATGGACTTATCTAACTCTGGGGGATACGGTGAATAAACTAAAGTCTCAATAAGTCTGCGTGTTACTTTAAATCTCCGAGTGAACTGAGCTAGATGGGCGGACAGAAGTAAGACTATTTCTAGACTAAACAGTTTCTATGATCACACCTTAAATCACAGCAGACTGTAAATGGTCCTCTGTTCTTCACAACAAAGACTGACAGAGAATATTTGATGCCTGTGTGTCCCCTTATGCTACATAAATAGTAGGTTTTAAAAGATAATCACAACTAAACTGGAGACCAATAAGTCACTGCTCTTCCACTGAGCTCACACTGTCTTTATCGCTCCTTCAGGAGAAACATCAAAACACAGTGCTCCCCATTTCTTCTCTCTATAACCTCTGCATCAGTTCCCCTCCCCCTCCTGTAGAACCCCCTCCACGGTGCAATTCCATTTCTTCGAGAGGAGCAGAGAGAGCGCCTTTCTTATCTTCTGCATTTCAGCTGTCTGCACTAATTCAATAAACTTCAGAGGAAAAAAATGAACACAGGAATAACAGAAAGTGGGTTGTGGTGCTCAAGGGAGCGAAGAAAAAGGCAAAGGTGGTAGGGTGGTAGAAAGAAACAAGCAAAAATGAAAACCCAACAGGAAATAAGGAGAAAAAAACAGAACGTAGATGCGGAACGATTGAAATTCACAAGAAAAGGAGGGGAAAATGAGCATAAGTGTACTGTAAAATATACTCAAATGAAAATTGATTTTAAAGAATGGTGAATGATGGCCTTTTGTCTTAATGTCCCCCCCTCCGTCCCCCTTTACTTCATTTGTTCAAGCCGGGTGAGTTCTCCTCATCCCTCCCATAATGGCTGAGCAAGGCACACAAAGCCTGCGTTGGAATATCAGCACCGCAGAAACCTTCCGGCACTGCACTGGGAAATAAATTGCTTCTGCTAATGCCCCTTTCATTACGGCACAGCCCTTAATTGTGCTGCTGACAGGCTGCCTGGCTGCAGGGCTGATGGGAGGAAGGCTGAGGAGACGGGCACGACGTGGCCCCTGGGGGCAAACACCAACCAGCAGACTGCTGGGAGAATAAACTAGCGAAGTAGTTTGGACAGACATCACAGCTTACAGCAAAGGGTTCAAAAATATAAAACATTCCAGCTTCACTTTACAGCAGTGTGTCAAGAAAATGATCACTTTTCAACCCATGTTTTGTAGGATAGCATTCACATGGTTCATGTCGCTCTTTCCAGTAACAAGGTATACTTAGCTAATGTAAAGATCCAGTTAACCCCATCAAATAATTGTGCCTTTAGAAGATAAATTGTGCCTTTAGGAGGATACATTTAGAATCGGGTGATGAACCTCAATACTATTGTACAGCTGCTTGTGTTCTGAGGCTTCTATTGTTAAATGAAAGAAATAGTTTGTAAAAAAACATGTTTTTATACCTAAAAAGTAAACACACAGCCCATCACGCAGTACAACAATCATTAGTAATGTAAGAAAATATAAATCACCCGTGTGTAACAAACACACATACATGCATCATACTACTTATGTACAGTTGGATGCTGCGCAAACCCGACAGTAACACGTCTGTACAAAACCAACGATTCCATGTGAGTTTAACACCTACCAATTAAAGCATTAAGATGCTGCTTCTGTTAAAAACAGAAGATTGAAGTGATACCATTCCAAGAACAACAACTACAACTAATCTCCATTTCTGAATGGTACGATGCATTCGTCAATTTCACCTTACCCTACCCACCTAACCCTTACAGAAAAAAGGAAGTGTGTCTCATGTTCAAGCTTCTATGAAGTGATCTGTGAGAAAATGAAATGACGGTTAAAATGAGTCACGTGTAACAAAACACTGATTACCGGTAAACTAAACACACTTTAAACTGCATAAATGGAGGACTTGTCACGTTGAGAAGTTGCAGGTTCTGGCAGTTTTGTCTCTATTTCAAGTGACATCATCAGTAGATGGTGCCCTGCGATGCCAGGCTCCGGGGCCTAATAGGCCAAAATCTCAAAAACATCAAATGGGCTTCAATCTCAAAAAACAGCTGTCCAATGTCAACTGTCACTTAACCCCCCCACCACCACCTTCATCAGCTCCACCACCAGTACCGTCCCGCCGGGCTCCAGCAGCAGGTCAGGGGTGGAGAGGGAACTTAATCAAGGGTTCTCCAGTTACAAGAGCCCCTCCACTCCTGCCGGTGAACAGCAGCAGGCTGACAGAAACAAAAGGCCACAAAACTGGACTGGCTCTTTGTTTCCAGGAGACCTGGAGCACGGCTGCTGCTCTTCCACAAACTGTTTGGGAGGAAAACAGCACAATGGATGGCGAGTTAAGAAGTAAACAAGAGGCTGCACCATTAATTGAAAATTCTCGCCTTTGATTTATAGTCAGATTTTTGTGGGGCATTTTTAATTCCAGAAAAGTCCTACTGTGGTACATCATTTGCTTTCCACTTGATTATTCAGTCGGACATTGTGATCTTGTTAGTTGTTTCTCTTCTGAAAGGGGAAAAGGGGGTTGTTCTCTTCTCAGAAAGGGCTGACATATGCACCCAAAAAATGTCATTTTCATTCCACACGTTAGCTGTTGCTAGGTTAACTTAATATGTGTTATGTTGATCAAAGAAACATGTTGATTTAAGAGTTGTTATTTCTGTAAGTCGACCTATGACAGCCTGTACAGCCCATCTATCTCATCAACATCCATTCTGGCCCTGGAGCAGGAAGATGTCTTTGCCTGAGTCCCAACTGAAAGGCTGACTCTCTTTATTCTGACCTCCTAAAACATGATTTTGCAACAAATGCATGAGTTGTGTTTTCAGTTGTTGCCATAACTGTATCGGACAACAGTCCGGATAATCTTTTTTTCTGAGCTCAGCTCTCCTTTTGATTGTCTGTTTGAAGTTCAATGATTTTCCAGATTCTTCCCATGTCAAACAAAGCCTACTGAATGTAACAAATAAAGATTTGCACTGCTCACACATCTCTGAGATAACTCTCTTGGTATACTACCTTCCGCATTTAAATCAATACTTCATAAATAATTACACCCTCTCATGTTTCCCTCTCCAGACAAATGGTTGTTTTCGAATCAATGAAAAAAAAGAATGATTCAAAGGGTCTGGAAGCAGGCTAAAAGAACAAGTGTTTACATTACAACATTACCAATCAGAACCATGTAACCCAAACAAACCTCACACAAAGTACAAGGGGAAAATCAGAGCAACAAACACAGAAAAAAAACACTCACACAAAAGTAACAAAATCTTGTTTTAATTCCTAGAAGTGGATCATCATCCGTCACCTGGACAGTTTTTTTACCAGATGACAACAAACAAGAACAGACGATGGAGGCAGTCTACCTTCAGCTGCACCTCCAACTAATAAAATAACTGTATTGTAACAATAACCGTAAAGACAGTAACAATCCCCCCAATTTTATGTTTCTCAAAACCAAGACTAATAGTTAGATAGAGCTTTGATGACAATATTTAGCAAAAACAAGAATATAAGTGAGTAGAAAAACAGCATACGACTACTTCACCTTAAACAAAACTCATACGCTGAGTCACTTGAAAAGAAGGACCATTTAGTTTCTCTTTGTTTGAGGTTCAATCTAATGTCTATTAAAGCTGGAGGAGAGGGTGAGAATACGGTGACACTTCTGTTGTGTTCAATGGGAAATTAGACAAGGGGAATTTTGAATTGTCTACATTTATGTTTAATTTTTACACAATTATGTGTCACAATATTTTCATCTTCAAAGCATCCCCCACTGCTGAAGTAAACAAGGTTATGGCTATCATTAGGGGAGAGGGATGGAGGCATCATACAATATAATGTTGTGTACGTTCAGGTGAATATAGATCCGTGTGTGTTACTGGATGTTAACTGTAGTGCAAAGGGTCCCTTCTTGGACAGTCCAGCTACTATTACCAGCACAGATTAATTATCATCTGAGTACCTCGACCGGCTGTCTCCGTCACGTCGTTCCACGTGCTGAGCCTCCTCCCTCCTTCCAATACACAAACTAATTAATGGAGAGATCACAGAAAAAGGAAATGTTGATTTTTTGTGTGTGCATGTATAACAGCAACAGCTGTTAAACTGAGATTGCTGCTCTTACTGGGCAGAAACACATCTTATTTCCTCAACCACATTTACAGCGCTCTATCGCCATTTAAAAGAAATTACGTCACATACGTCACAAAAAAACTCTCAAGTTCATTAATAAAAACTAGGACAGTGTTAAACAGGCCTTTGCGATTAATCGTTATAAATCGCATTCTCGATTCACCTGTTCACAATTTCATTTTTAAATAACTTCTTTTTTGTTTTAATGACTTAAGACTAATTTCATTTTACGAGACGAATGCATCACTGCTACTTTCTTCTGTGGGTTTTAAACACAGGCTGTATACAATAGGTTTTAAAGCACAATGCTCTCCCTTCTCTTCATTGAAGCCTCTGTGTTTACAGGCTTGTGGGGATGTGCAATGTGCTATAGGTGCCAAAAAATATATGTGTTTGGTACTGCCAATTTGTGTTGTTTTGTCATGGTTCATGTGTGCAATAAACATTACACTTTGTTAAAAAGAAATCGTGGCAGAGAATCACAATATCAATTCTAAGCTAAAAAAAATGTTGATCACATTTTTCCCCCAAATCGTGCAGGCCTAGTGTTCAAATAAATGTGTGAAGGCCGTGTTCTTCTGGTGCCGTCTCCTCACTAGCTTGCGTCAGAGTTTCCACGTGTATAGGTGCTGGCAGCGGTGTAATTATATGATTCATACTTACATGCTCCTCAATCATCCAGAGTGCAGGACTAATTAACAAGGCATCTAGAGGAGGAGTTTGTTAAATATGGACTCCATTTTTCCAAACATTTGTGAAGTGGTTTAAACAATTTCCATTTTGCGGCATTAAAATCCATTTATCAATCCCAGGTGTCTTGAGTACATAAGGTTTGATATACAGTAAATAAACAAAGTAAACAGTACTTTGGGCAACGTTACCAGTTCCCCCCCACTGGAGAAAAACTAACCTAAACATGGATTAAACGGACTACAAATCCGAGGTGTCCTGACACAGAAAATAACGGAGAAGTCAGAGGAAATGGCTCTCCACTTTACATTTGGGTATTTTGAAATCCAAGAGCCATTATTTTGTCCCACTCAAAACACTGGGTTGTACATTAAAACGCAATCCATGTGATTACAGGGTCAATGCAGCTAATTCTTCAATAATATAATTTTCTTTATTTCCTCTAAAGAAGCCCTGTGCAGGTTAATTCCTTTAGCACAGATTATCCAACGGTTAAGTATCAAAAGATTCATAGTGTTTTAAGTTATTATTTTATATCAGATTGAAATGGTAATTTGGCTAATTGTATTGCATCTTATGCAGTTGATTTTAGGGATGTACCATTCCAATTGTAAGAGCGGATAATGGCCCTGATATTGACAAAATCTCTGGATCGGGGATCAGAAAAATCAACAGATCCAGGGGCAGATTCAATCTTTTTTTAAATTTCACTTCCATCACAGCCCAATCTCCGTCATTCCATCAATCACAGAGTCGGCTGTTAGGAGATATTTCACGCTTGCCACACCAACTAGTTTGTAGGCTGTTTGCAATGTCTGCAAAGTAAATGCTTTGAGGGGCGATGTTAGTACTGCAAAGTACAATACTACCAGTTTAATCAAGCACATCCAAAAGCACTATGATCAATATGTTACAGCCATGTTATTTAGTCTTAGTTAGGAAATTAATGTTAAGTTAGGAAAGTCCGGTGCCTTCAGTCTCTTTTACATGGTGGAAGGAAGGTATAATGTGGAAGGTATACAGTTTATTATTAATTCAACAACGATATTGGATGGGTATCGGGTGTCAACAGATACACAAAGCCCAAAAGTCGATCTCGGGCCTGAAAAGTTGGATCAGTGCATCCCTAGTTCATTTAGGTTACGACAAATTAAACTCAAATGCATATAAGAAAATAGAGTTTTGTAGAAAAACATCATCAAAGTAAGGTGCTGTATGAAACTACAGGAGGTGTTGGCGTTGGTTGGTATAGGAGGTGTAGCTAAACTAAAGTATTGTATTAGCACCTGTTTTGATTTACAAAGACAGACGTTCTGCTTTTTAACACACCGTCGGCAAAAACTGGAATGGAACTTAAGACCGACCAATTTAAAACCTGAAACACAAACACAAAGCTCCAAATTGCTCTGACAGCTCTTTACTAGAGGAACGTAGAGGAATGGACGACAACTTGGAGGACCAGATTGCTGACTCCTAGGCCCCGTCACTGGTCGAGCATGCTGAGCCCACACAGGTAACCCCCTCACGGACACAGTTAACTGATGATAACAATAATCATTTGCAGACCAACTATTCTTCAACTGTGTAAAGAAAACAAAAATTTTGATAATTTGCTGGATTCCAATAATGTGAGACATGTTAAGACTTCTTTATTCCTTAAATTCAAGACCTTTCTAGACTATTTAAAAGGGCTCACAAAAAACTTGAAACAATCCCCAGATCTCCAGTCTAGAGTACTTTAAGTTTCAACGCTCTGTCAGTTTGTCTGTCTGCGTCTGTGTGTCGGGCCTTCCCGCAGTCTGGACCAGATCCTGCTCAAATTGGATTTGAAGCCATTAGTGTCCCAACTCGAAGCATATGTTCCAAGTTGCTGAGCATTTCATTTCACTAGACGACGATGAGGGGGCCAAGGAAAAGAAGAAGAAAAAAAATACACAGTCGGCGCAGAAAAATAAACCAGACACAAACAGGGCTGGACAGAGTTTTCGCTCACTTAGAGACAGAGAGAGAGACGTACCATGCGCCGAAAAAAGCCCACTTTGACTTCAGGGTCACGTTCCTGAGCATTAGTTTGTGACTCCCACTGTGTGTGTGTGTTTGTCAGTCTGAGTGTGAAAACGCTCTACGTGCATGTTATCATATGCGGTTCAGAAAGCGATACCTTCCACTCCACACAAAAGGCACTGCTGTACTCCATCACAGAAATCTAAATATTTTGTTGGGGGGGGGCAACATTAGAGCAGGGATTGTATTTCAAATGGCAGGCGACCCCCTCACTTGAGATTTCTCTCTCTCTCTCTTTGCTGTCAGAGAAGCAACAACTTTATTTATGCCCAAATACTGCGGATGCAGTGAGCGAGAACCCCTAAGCAAGTCGGATCATTATCTCTCAAATCTAAACAAGCCTTTACTTTCCCAGAACAGAACGTGTATTCTATAAAGCACTTCAGCATTGCAGGGGTAGGGCTTATAGGAGTGTGTGTGTGTGTGTGTGTGTGTGTGTGTGTGTGTGTGTGTGTGTGTGTGTGTGTTCGGCCTGGGGTTCCCAGTCTGAGTTTAAGAATGGCAGGGTATAACACTGCAGGCTCTGTGGAAGCCAGGAAACAGCCTAATGTATTTATCCAAACACATATCTGCTGAGAGGCCCCACGACTTCAACACATCCCCTTCCTAAAAGGGGTTTCACCTCCAAAAACGACCACATCGAAAATGAGGAAAAGGCAGGGCTGCACAAAATGGGCAAAAGAAAATAAATTTTAAAAAAAAGGGATTATTATGACTATTTAGATAAACGTTGAGATTGATTAGTCCAAGTTTGCACCTTAAACACACTGTCACTGTGTCATTTTCATTGCTGTGTTTCTCAGAACAGCAGAAGCTGGAAGATCGTGTTGTTGGACTCTTAATAAACCTAATAAAAATATGTATTTTTTATACAATATCATCCCCAATCTGCTCTTGTTTGTCATTGCCTGGAATAGAACTAAGCTGTCTCCAGACGACAGATGATCATCTACTTTGTGCGTTTACAGGATTTTCTTCTCAAACATCAGGCAGATCCATTCTTTTTCCACTTTGCTTGTTTCTCTAGATTTCTACAAATAGGTTTTTATGTAAGGTTTCTCTGCTGCTGCTTCTCCTAATGAACAAGGCTTAACGTCAACCGGTGCAACACCGCAAAATATAAGGCTGAGATGAACCTAACCAAGACTTTCCAGGAGACTGATAACAAAATGTCAATCATAGAAGCATGCAATTATAAATCCAAAAATAAGCAGTGAAATTTTAGAAACAATGGAACCAGTGCTGTCTGCCATGTATTTAACCTTGATTCATACTGAAGCATTTGGCCTGATTTATTGCCATCTTTGTCATCCATTAAAATGGAATGACGCAACACAAACTGCGAGGTGACCTCGTCTCCTTTTCCACATCAGAGGCACTGCACTCGCTGTGCTGGCAGCCCTGCTCACAGCTGAGGAATCCCAAAACAACAGAGTGGCAGGCACAATAATGTGAACACTGCCAACACCAGGACAAAGGTAAGAGTCCCATCAGCTGTTTACAAGATTGCATAATTTGACCATGTCCCCAAAATCATCCGGTTTACATGAACTTGACTATCAAGACAGAGTTGTGGGAATTTGAGTGTTTGAGGTAAACAAAACACAAAACTTGTTTCCCAGATGTTGCTTCCCAAAGTGACAGTGTAGCTGGCTAACTTTCCAGCCCTTCAGTTTGCTACACTGTGACCCAAATCTTCCTCCAGCTCAAATCTATCCGACAGTCGTCTAAAAATGTCTTGTTGTTCATGCATCTGCCCGAGTGCTGTCTCGCACATCATGTAACATGAACTCCTGTTCCGAGTGTCAACAACGCCAACAGATGCCACTTTACTTCCACCTTAACGTTAACATGTTCCCAGCACAAGTGCAACCAGACAGCCTGACCACCGTCCGGGACGAAGGACTTTACAGTGTCTCCTATGTGATGGCCATTCGTGTCAATTTAACAAGAGAACTGTCTTTCTGCTCAGTCTGATTAGAGATGGCAGTAGTATAGAGATGCAACAGCTAAACAAACATTACTCCTTTGAGATTCAGCAGTTCTGGGGAAAAAAATGTTTTTATAAACTATGACAGTGTTTGAGGATTGTGGTGAGAAATGGTTGTATAAACACTGAATCATAATTCCATCTTTTTTAACCTGATTTAACAATGTGTGGATAACAATTAAGGAAAACAATAAAAATAAGCTTTAAACTTTGATTTTGTTTTTTACCCGCAACAATTTTAGGATCAGGACTTGTATTTAGGTAACTGACATGGGCTTCATTTTTTCACATTAATGGCCGTTCAGTGTGTGACTTTCAAAAACTTGAATTAGCATTGGGTTTTGAAGTGTTAAACTGCCAACGTGTTTCATATTTAACTATTTTGGCCAGATATTTAATTTTTCCTTATTTGCTGCACATGTAATATAGAAAATGGCAAACAACTATTGAAAAAGGCAGAAGGAATGTGCCGAATTTTCTTCAAAAAATGATCCTGGCTCTAAAATAGCTGAAATTGACAAAATAGACAATCATAACAATAAAAAACCCACACAGGCAACACTGTTTTGCTCTCCTTCAATCTCTTACGGCACCCTGCCGCAGCTTAACTTTTTACACAACATGCTCAGTGAATATAAAAACACATCCAGCTGTAATTGGGAGAAGACACAAAGCATGCCAAAATGTAGCTGTGTATTAATATCTGTCTGTAGATAAAACACACAGCAATCTGATGTGTGAGCGTGGCGAGTGCTGTCAGGTCACAGCACTCTGACCCACTAACGAGAGGCAGATTGTAACTACATCAGACAAGAGCAACGTTAAATAACTGGTCTGATAGATAAATAAAAAGTGCGCCCTAATGCAGACAAAGTGTTCATGCACCCCAATGCGGCACAAACAATGGCAGTCTCACAGGTAACTGAGGCGAGGCGTCCGCGACGCACGACAGGGAAGAAAAAACGTCAGAGAAGCTTTTATTCAAATCTGTGTGAACCATGGAAAGCATTTAAGTTTTGAAGTGTGTGATTGTGTTTGTGTAAATGTTGCCCATTTTTACAATGTGACTCCTATCTTTTATACAATATGGCTCACCTGCCATACTCACTGCAAAACTTTTTTTTAACCAGTAATATTTAATTTCCTTAAATGTAACACAGTACAGCCAGCGTACAACAAAACTGAGTCGGTTACATCAAACTAGGGCTGGGCGATGTGGAGAAAATCAAATATCACAACATTTTTGACCAAATACCTCGATATCAATACCACAACACACTTGTAGTGGTAACCAGTGGTACTTTCACAAAATATTTCCACAATGAGATTTTGAAATATTATCATCAGTAATGTGGATATAATGACTAAGTGGGTAAAGGGAAATAATATAACAGTTACACCAGTCTGTTAAGTTCAGAAAATGACATCACTTTACTGTAATGGAGCCTTTAAAACCAGGAAAACACTTTTCATATCCATATTACAATATTCAAAATCTAGTCTCATATCACAATATCGATATAATAACAAAATATTGCCCAGCTCTACATCAAACTATAAAGACTCTGCATCAAACAGGCTCCTGATTGGCTTCCTGTTGCAACTACAAATCTCTGAATTTCTGCTTATTTTCCTCCCCAGTCAGAATTATTATATCTTCTGAGATATGTTTAAAATGTCATACAAAACCAGCCTTAAACACCAAAACAATGAAAGTGAAATAAAATGAATGAATCAGGACCTAAAGACCTGGCTGAGTGTATGTTTAACAGTTACAGGTGTTACATTTGTGTGTGTGACACTTACATGTGGACATGTGGAGGTTGGAATCGGCTCTGGTTGATGTTGTAATGTGTGAAGGCCTGTGTGGGGTTGGAGCTGTACTCGTCCACCGTGATGGTCACTTTGCCATGAGCCATCCTTCCGCCGTTTGGACATGAGACGCCGTTTGTTCACCGGGATTCAGCAGCGAGCCGTGCAGCGGTCATCCTTCTCCCAGCAGCAGCAGCAGCAGCAGCAGCAGCGACCCGGCCGACCAACTTCACCACGACACACTGCAATCTGCACCAACAGGAGCGAAGAGACACACACGCACAAATCAGCTGCTTTAAACAAGACCGCAAGGCATGCACCCACTTCTGAATACACTAGTCGGAAGGTCTTTTACATAAGAAGAAAGAAAAAAAACTCTGAATAAAATTCATTCAAATGCATTTTTAGACTGAGCACAAGCAGCTTGTTGCAAGCAGCTTGATGTGTACTCTGCATGAAGCAGAGTACACATCAAGTAAGGAGGGCATCTTTTTTCTAATTATTTCCAATCATAATGTTCATTGTGATCAATACTTGATGCTACAATCAAAGTTTTCTTGTTTAGTGTCAGAGAGCCCAAACAAGAACGTTAACTCTTGTTTTACTGTGCTACAATTAGAGATTCTGGAATGCATAAATTCCCGAAATTGCTCATCAAACCATTCTTAATAAAACGCTAATCATAAAAATGCAGTGAGGTAACTTAAACATAATTAGCAGATATATTCTAGCTTTTCAAACAAACTAAACACTGGACTGTAAAGGCAACAATTTACAATCAGGAAGGTACTTTTTAATTGCTGCTCATAATCCAGCTGGTTTTAATGCAAACTAATATGTTCAAATATTTAAAAAATAAAAATAGAAATGACTGCAGCATGGCCTCTAAGGCATTAACCCTGCAAGTATAATTCTTTGCTGGTGATCAAATATGTTGCAAAGCATTCAATGCATGCACAAAACAGATCTGGCAATTTACCCAAATACACACAAAAATAAAGCAAAGTTCTGCTTTACTTATCCCAGGCCTGATGCTCTCATCGTAAAATGAACCAGGATCAATCAATCTGTCATCTGAACTTTGCATAACAGTACATTAAAGACTAAATTAGGTAAAAACACACTTTCACATCTTACAATCTGGAGGGAAAAGCAACTAAAATGCTGCACAAGTGTAGTGATTGCATCTTCATTGCTCACTCACCGGGCTTCGCTGTGTGTCTCCTTGCAACCCTGAGCTTCCCTCCTGCCTGACCTCCCTGACTGATAGTAAAGTGGCCACTGTGGGCTTTTATACCAGACCTCCTGATGCAGCCACAAGCACAAGAAGAAGGGGGTTAAAATGCTCTCAATTTAACAGACTTATTTTTGGAGAATATACAGCAGCTCTGGAGTTCATTTGATGGTTGAATCCAATGATGCAGTTTTGAGTTAAAAAAAAAAAAGCTGTGACCTCCAGTTGTTGGATATCTTGAAGCAAACAACCTCCCAACTAAAAAGTGTCCTATTTTCACAAAAGCATTGATTTCTGTTATCTGGGTCAGCTGGATGCTACTTTCTATGATATGTGCAACGAATTTAAGTCAGAAAGATTTATGCCAGCCTGGAAATAGAAAGGTGGGTAAACTCGATCCCTGCAACAACAACAAAAAGAAGCTCTTTACATTGCAATGACACTATTCCAACTCCATTGAATCCTGGCTGCACAAGAAACAAGTTGGAAAATCTTCCTGGGCTTTTAAAAAAAAATCTCAAAAAATCTCACTTCAATTGAAAGCTGCTCTGTCAAATGCTTTTTTACCTAATTTCTCCAATGGCAAAGTCTAAACCCTGAAGTACTACTACTGCTGCTGCTTCACGGAAAAGGTGCTCTCCTTTTTGTGCAAATGCAGGCCGATTTGTGTGCAGCATGCTTTACGACAGTCTCCTCGCCGTGTGCAGTCGGTGTGTGTGTGTTGCGTTTGTGTGTGTGTGTAAGTCGCCTTGCTTGCCTGTCTGTCTCTACCTTGTGGCTACAGTAGCAGCAACTAGCTCTGTAGCTTAGCTTGCTAAACCTGCCCTGGCAATGGATTTTTTTTATTATGCAGACTGTAGCTTCGTACTGAGCTGCTTTTCTATAACGGTGGTGCACACACACATTGTCGGCCCTGTCTTGAATATACAGAGCCCCCACCATAAAGCTAACTTCACGAGTGGAAATCACTCCGGGCAAGCAGAGTGCAAACGGCGAATAAATTGACCCTTTTTGATACCATGCAAAATATAGACGATGTGTGCTATGCGCTTCTTGCTGTTAACAGCTTGCAGAAATGTACACAAAAAGAAAGGAGGTCGGTGCAATCCTGAACTCTACTCCTGGAATAATAAAAAACACCCAAAGGTGGTCAGTGTCACGGCAGCGCCGCGCTAACCTCTTGCTCGTCCTCGTAAATGACAAGCCACCTTTTAACCGACGGCTTTGTCAGGAATTTCTTTTTCCCCCACCCTCCCTCTCTGGTTTTCAACGCATAGCGGAAAGGTTGCTCTACCTTTGTCGGGTGGGTTTTTTGTGCGTTTTTTATCTGGCCGGAGAAAGAGTGTCGGGTCGGGGTCGCCCTCTACGCGGCAGCAGCAGCAGCAGTTGCGGCGGAGGGACGCGGGTCCATGCGGCAGCAGCAGGAGAGTGGGTAGGTTCCTAGCGGCCGTCCAGGGGTTGCGGCAGTCTGAGTGGATAGGGCAGAACCTTCGACCCGGCGGGACCTCGGCTGGCTCCCGTGGAAAGAACCCAGACAAGAGAGCGAAGGGGAGTAGAGTCGGCGAGGAGTGCGAGAGACACTGACAGACAACAGGAAAGAGAGAGAGCAGCCTTGGTCTGACGGAGGGGGAGCCGGAGTGCAGTGAGTCGGAGCTGCCACTGGGGTCAGAGAGCAGAGAGAGCAAGAGCGAGCACAACCCCCGAAACCTCCCGTGCGCGCGCCCTCACCAGCGGGCACACGCGCCGCGAGGCGCGAGAAGGAGGGAAAGAGGAGAGGGGAGAAAAAGAAGGAGGAGAGCGTTCGCGCAGTCCCGCGCTACCTCCGTGCTGCATTCACTTGCTGTTGGATATTTTCTTCGGTCATAAAGCCAAAACGCTTATGGATACATATTTTCATTTTTTATATAGCATAATAATAATATTAGTACACATTTATTGTAACTTTAATAAAATGTTAGCCTACTTTGTAACTAATAAAACAAATGCATTTAATCAATAGCTTTATTAATAAACATTATTTTAGTTGTTGTAACCCAAAGTTGTTAAGCATATGTGTTGATTTAAAAAAATGAATATGTACAATTGAGTTGTCACATATTTTCACTTTCAATAAATTATTAGTACCACTTCAAAACAATGCATTCTTTATAAAGGGGTTATAGGTTGTAACTAATAATTAAAATGCGTTTTATATAGGCTACCCTCACTTTTGAATCGGTTATTACTGTTATATAATGTGCTATAATTTACTATTGGCTATACTATACATAGCTAATTGTAAATTATTTATAAACCATTAATAAAGCCATTTATTACTTATGAACGCTTTATCAAGAGTGCCATGTTAAAGTGGCACCAAATCTGTTAAATCATCTTCAACTAGCCTTATTTGCACTTCATTTTTGTTTGAAAAAAAAGGTGCATCTGAATTTGGAGTTCTCAAGTCGATTGCAAACCCCAAACTCGCCTTTCAACATCCATCCTACTGATTAGTTTCATCGTGCTGGAGACACTGAGAACAGAGACGTCCACCCAGGCTCTTAAACTGACTGTTTTCCCTCAGTATTGTCCGTATCGTGTGTCTTCTGTTGGCCTGAAGAAAGGTTTTCCTGTGGTATGCTGTGAGGCGTCATGACATGGCATAATAAGAAGGTTATTGATTTTCTCCCATGAAATCTTATGCAGTATTCAATATTGTGGTTGCTGCACCTTGAACTCAGCATACACAGCCTCGTTTATAAACCAGCACACATGCTGAAACTAATTGATTGTCTTGGTCTTGTTGGACACTAACGGTGAAATCCTGACACAATAGATGAATTTTTAAATTGGACTTACTGTAATAATCGGGGCATCCCAACAATGCAGACTTGGGCCTACTGTTTATTTTAGCATCAGCTAACGTCTTGAAACACTGTACGTTAATTCAGAACAAGTTTTGACCTGGACTATTTCTTCATTAGATCACAGATGTGTGGGAAAATGGTGCCAGAGTGTAGAAGGTGTTGTAAAATGTATGATTAGAAGACAACGCGGCCCCTTTGGGTTCACAAGTAAACAATACTAATGAGTACCTGTGGGAGTCCTTCACACAACCTGAAATGGGGCAGCACAGTTTCCAAACTGGTAAAAAAACGTGCAACTTATATGACTGGGTGTTTAAAAAAAACAGCATCTAGATCATCAGGGTTTAACTCCTTGATTATCAATTCACTAAATTTTAAAAGCAGTCTGGGAGAGAGTTGGTCTTGATTTGTTTTAGTGAAGTGTTGAAAAGTACCATATTTTCTAAATGTTTCTTTCTTGCCGTGTGCAGTGTGTGGTTTCCTGTATTTAAAGGTCCCATGACACGGTGCTTTTTGGAGGCTTTTAGACCGTAGTGGTCCCTTAATATCATCTGAAGTGTCTCTCCCAAAATTCAGCCTCGGTGCAGAATTACAGCCACTAGAGCCAGTCCCACAGTGAGCTTTATTGGAGATGTTCCATTTCTGAGTCTGTAGCTTTTGAGGAGGGGGGGGGGGGTGTGTGGCCTTGACCAACTGCCACTTTGCTCATTTGAAGGCCTTTATGTCTCTCTCTAATGGGTGGAACAAATTCTCTGGATGGGCAAAGCAGAGAAAGGGGAGGTAACCTTGCCCCTTATGATCTCATAACAAGCAAGATTCCTCCTGCTAGCATTAGCACCCAACAGGCTTAAACAGCTCAAGTTTTAAATGTGTTTTTGGCCTCTGAACATGTTTGAAATGTCATTAAAAGTTCCCATCCATGTGCAGTGATTCCTTCCGAGTGAACACAGTGAATCTGACTGCAGTAGATGTGAAAGAAATGCATGAAAGTTGTGCTAATTCAGCTGTGTTTAGTTCCTGTGTTGAGACGGTAGTTAGAGAGCTTAGGGACCGTCTACAAACTACATCACAGAAAAGAGATAAAACTAAAATATGTAGGCTATCAATTTAATGAATAAATAAGGTATTGTCTCCAAACTTACCTTAATTATAACTTGTCTCCTGCTAGTTGTACCACAGCACTTACTTTAAAAAAATAATGCTTATTTTTGAAAATATGTTTGTATCTCTATTCAGTGTTGTAGATTGTAGCTTGTCCCAAAGCACTCGTTACGGTAACAACACCTGGACTAAAAAGAGCTGTATTAGCACAACTTTCACTCCTTTCTGTCACATCTAGAGCAGTCAGATTCACTGTGTTCACTCGGAAGGAATCACTTCGCATGGGTAGGCACTTTTAATGACATTTTGAACACGTTTAGAGGCTAAAAACACATTTAAAACTTGCCCTGTTTGTAGGAGAATAACTGTCAATGTCAACATTTAGCTTGGTTGATTGTAATGCACACCATGTTCTCCTCCTGCTAGAGTTAGCAACCAACAGGCTGTAACAGGGCGAGTTTTAAACTGTTTTTTAACCTCCAAACAGGCTAGAAATGTAATTGTAAGTGCCTAGCCATGTGCAGTTATTCCCTCCAAGTTATCACAGCAAATTTGACTGCAGTAGACCGGAATTCTCCTAATGTTAAAAAACCTTGAAAAGTGAAATTTTCACTTTAGAGATCAGGTCCCTCAGTGTAGCGACAGAGGAGGCCGTAAGTTTCCTCCTGTACCTTGCCCTCCCCCACTGGATGGATTTGGTGAAGGATGCCTGTGCAAATGGTTGGAGGTCCTGCAGCAGTGTTGCAAAAACTGTGTCATAATGTTCCCTAAGTATGCTGATGTTATTGTTCATCCATGTGTCCGTGTTGAGTTTAACCAAGTCCAGTGTGTTATTGTTAGGGGAGGAGGGTTTGATAAAGGAGGTGAGTCTAGTGCTGTGTTTGATCATGCCCTGAGGAAAAGTGCCCCTGTGAAGTGTGTGGTTGATGATTTCGGAGTGATCGCTGACTTTTCATTTAGCACCATCAGCAGGACAAGGTCATCTCTTATCCAGTGAAATATCTCCAAATGTACTAAGTTGATTGATTGGCATAAATTACAGCCATTTATGTTTTCCAAAAGATAAATCATATGACTTTATTTATCCCCTAACTTTCCCTCATTGAAGGTCACATTTGTGGTTTGCAGTGAAATGTAACTCAGTGTAAATTCTTTCAGGCAGACATAACTTTTAATCAGTGCACTCCTAAATCAATCCAGCAGTTATCTTAACAAACGTGCTTTTTTGCTGTGTATAACTGTCGCATAAATGCAGCTAGTCTCTCCTGATTTAAATATAGCTCAGCGTAAATTTGTTCAGGAAGATCTAATTATATCAATGCTCTCTTCTTAAATGAAATCAGCTGTTGGAGGCGTTCACCTTCCTGCTTAACCTTCCTGCTTAAAGTCCAAATATCACCAGTACTTTGGACTTTAGTTAATTTATACAACAGTTAACAATAGTAACTATTACATTATCACACAGTTGCTAGCGAGGCTGTAGAATTGTAGTCTTGATCCACCCATGGTGCAGACGCCAACCATTACTTTTTAGACAGTGCGGTGTCACTAGTTGTTCTATTGTAGGTAATGACACAACATATCTACAGCACATTCACAACTGTAATCCCCATGTGCATCACATCTGCGCAGAATGAATAAAAATGCCTTTGAACTTAAGAATGCACACTCTGTACATGATGACAAGCCTAATATTAGCTTTCTCCTAAGCAACTGTTCATGCCCTTGTTGTTTATGATGGTACAGCTATCATGGATGGTGTCAAGCCCTCATTTTCTGTTAATTCTCTGTGGCTAAACTTAATACTATTGTGTTAGCATTGGTTTTATGCATTCTTGTAGCATTATGAGCCCTGTGCATGGAGTACAGTTGTCATTGCATTAACTGTCTTTGTGAAGGAAGAAGTCAAGTGCTAAAAAAAACAATTGGATAACTTTCTTTCTTTGGTCTTCATTTATTTATTGGAATCATTCCAGCAACTATTCATAAATAACTTGGCGGAGAATACCAACTATTGATAAACTATAAATAATGGATGAGGATTTAAATGCTGCCCCTTTGTCCCTCTGCTAAGCGACCTTTGGATAAATGATGTTGGACTCCAAGTTGTCCTGAAATAGAAAATAACTCTTCTTCTCATCAGATGTTATTTGTCTGCTCACTGCCGAGTATTTATATCAGGACACACAGGACTCTGACAGGGCTTTAAGTAGCCGTTAAGACTAGTAAAGCGCAACATAAATACAGTCCATTTACTTCTTTAAGTTCAGGCAACACAACTATAAGGTTTAGTTAAAGATGATGGTTTGAGTTAAAGTAAGTTTGTTACATACGTAGCCTACATAAATTAAATATGTGACATGTGTGACATATATTAAGTATGTTGCGTTAGTTTGGTATGTTGCATACATTAAGCATGTTACGTAAGTAAGATCAAGACTATGATGAGTTTTGGACCATCCCTCCATCCATCCGTCCATCCATCCATCCATCCACCCACCCACCTATCCATCCATCCATCCATCCATCCACCCACCCACCCATTCACCCACTCACCCAACAATCCATCCACCCATCCACCCACCCATCCATCATCCATCCATACCAACGTCCTCCATATGTGAACTTTAATTAGAAACCTATTTAGTATCCGTCTAAAACATAACAACATAATTCAGGACAAAAGACATTTTCCTCAAAATGTAATGGAGAATGCAATTAAGTTGCATGGGACCTTATTTTTTGTGAGACAGAGCTGGTATTAGCTTACATAAAAGTCAGAAGACTCTCAGTAAGGAGCAGAGGCTAATATTCAATTGTGTACCACCTCATCTATGCCCCATTCTCAATATCTAAAGAATGATAGAACTGATATTTTCAAATATTGCAATTTAGACAACACAATTGTATTACAACATTCTGTTTCATTTTTTCTGTAGGATGTTTTTTTGCTCAAGGAAGATGAATGATGATATTGAATTGCTGCCCATCACTGAGTTCAGCGACGATTCAAATCAGCCAAGAAAAAAAAAAAAAAAAAAAATTAATTTGTCAGTGCCAAGGCTATACCTTTTAATATACTGATGGGATTTCTGATGAGAAAAGGCTGCGTGGGACAGTCCATAATGGACTCATCTCAGGGACTCTACCACATTTACATGTCTCCCAGTTGAGGCAGAGGCTGCTTTTTCTAATTTTACTGACATGCTTCAATTTCCCAAGCCCATCAGTCCGCTCCCCACTGCCACAACAGCCCTGCGAGTCATTTCCATTTGACTTTTCTCTTATCTGCTAAAAAAGAAAGAAAAAAAAAGCATTTTCCATCTACTAGCCGGCGGGTGTTAATGTGAAAGCAAGGTTTGAATTTTATGTGGAGAGGCCACATTTAAACATTTGACCAGCGTTTGTTCTCCTGGCTGCATATAGAAAACTGATGATAGATAGGAGACCAAATGTCACAGAAGAAATGGCTTTTACCATGAATGTTTTATTCAGCCCTGTGTCGCGGCGATCACATTTATACAATAGAAAATGTAAATGCTATGCAGAGCGTTAAGAAAACCACTATATATTTTATGACCTTCTATAAAAGAGGGTAAAATGACTTTCCATCCAAATAAGGTAGAAATGAAACACATATTTAATGAGAGTGGGAAATAGGAGTGTGAGCGTTTTCAGGAGGCAGAGGGGGATATTCACTTAACCTGTCGGCTGAAGCAGTTCAACGGCTCTAACCTGCACAGATTTATGCCTGTCTGTGGCTGTGCCTGTCTTCCCTGCCCGTCATGTGAATAAGTAAAATGGAGGCCTGTCTGTCTACGAGGACCATCCACAGACAGGCAGGAGTTGGGGTTTTTCAAATGTTAATGTCATTCAGATTTATGGGAGCCAGATAGATGGTTGTCGAGGGTATGGCAGGCTAGATACTGTTTATGTCATTGAAATGCACACTGAAATGCCCCTGAGCATTAGCAGCACTGCTGAAGACCAAGCTGCCGTTGGCACCGTGCATGTGTTTACAAATGAACAGAAAATTGAATAAAATCTCAAGATTCAGTAGATTTCTTTTCTTTATTTCTTTATTTTTTAAATTTTTTGTTGTTGCTTGGACTGGTCATTATTAGCTTGAACGAATAAAAAGATCAGAGCAATATATAAGATAATTCTATTAGCACACAAAGTGCTTTATCCAGTGGAGCTTGAAGAGATAGAGAGAGCAAGAGGGTAGGGGAGAAGAAAGGCGAAGAGAGAGCACACTGGCATGAAAGCCGGGTGTATTAATTCTCCTCCCATTCTCCTGCTGTGTTGTGATAGACTGAGTAATATGCAGGCTCACTTTCTCTGCCAAAGGCTAGATGAAGGCTCTCTCTCTGAGTCAGTCCCTCTCTGCCTCGCTTGCTCTCCGTCTCTGTCTTTTCAGCCCTTTAAACTTTAGCAATGTGGAAGTATAAAAATAAAACAATCATTTAATCATTTCCCCTGAGATCCAGGTTCACCCCAAACCATTCCCAACAATGCCTAGGCTTCTTCTTCTCTCTCTGTCTGTCTCCCTCTTATTCTCTGCATGTGTGTGAAATGGTCGATACAGTATAAATTAGGAGAACAGCGAGCCATGCTGGCTTCCATGTGGAGTGACTGTGTATTAAATCACGTTAATTGATTAGCTGAAGTTCAGAGGAGGACAACACTGGTTTGTCCTCAGCTGCTCTGTTGAAGTGGCTCCTGCTCGTTGCAGGTGTCGACCTCAACACCTACGCTCTCCATTAATCCACTGTCAATGCTTTTTATCGCCGTAGTAACTTTCTCCATCCTTTGTTTGTGTTTACCAAAAATTTCCATGGGCAATACCACGACTCAAAGCCTTAATGTAGGCCAATATACAGTACGCTGTATCCCTGTTCCATAATAAGGTTTTGTTGGGTATACATAGAGATTTTCAGCATTGCAGATTCAAGTCCCTTGATCTTTGACCATATGCTTTTGATGTCAAATCAATAAATTGTGGACCATGCAGCAAACCAGCAGAAAGTACAGTACAACTGGCCTACACTGAATTCATAATTTCCCACAATATTTATACTGCTACAATTCAGAGTGGCAACTATTTTTCCTTCTTTTAAATTGAAAATACAGCTCATTCAAATTCTTGTTGCACACATACCAATAACAGGAACTGGTTACACTTTTTTGGACACATTTACTTCCCAAAACACATAAATAGATCTCTAGAATCCATGGGATTTGTTTTTTTTAATAACCAAATCTCAGTGGAAAAAAAGAGGAAATATTTTATTCAATTTAGTTTGATATGGGACCTAATTATATTCACATTATGTTGTCATTTGATTGGACCCCAGTGATTGATATGGAACTCTCTGAGTTTCATGTTGTAAATATTGTAAATAATTTGATGTATGCACATTTACTCAATTGACATGCTTGACCCATGGATGTCAATGGGTCAAGCAATGGGTCGACCTGGCATTCACACCCGGGTTGAATCAGGTGATGTCTATAATATGAACCTTATTAGTCACACCTTCAAAATGACCTAAGGCAGATATCATGTTGAAACGTTGCAATTTTACTTAGTCAGATTTTTTGTAGTTGTTGTTGTTATTGCTGAGAAATTGTTGTTGTTTTTTTTACAATATTGTGTCTGTTATATGTATTGTAATGAGGTGAACAAAATATTAAAAACGCCTTACAATAAAATGTTGTCTTTGCTTGGTTCAGCATCGTGGTTCAGGTCGGCAGGCAGGCAGGGAGTGAGAAGGAAGAGGAGAGGATAACTACGGGATAAAAGCATGTCAGCAGGTCAGCTGTTCAGAGAGTGAGGCTTGAACTTCCAAATATTGAGACTCACCCAGATAACAGAGCGACAGAAAGAGGGCAGAGACAGGGATAAAAGACTTCTTCTTCTTTTACATGTATTTTATATATACAGTTTATGTGTATATAGAGAGAGACATAGGGGAGACACTCATAGGAGAAGAGTAAAGGTCAATTAATGTGGCAGACTGATAAACTAGATTAAAGGAAAAACTCACCCTGAAACATTGTTCATTGAGATTGTATGCATGCACTCTGCATTTCAATTAATTCTTTGGTATATTTTTTATGTATAGTTTTCAGTACTGCCAAAGAAACTAGGCTTTCATTTCACTGGTTTGTTTCCCAGAGATGAATGTAACGCTGCCTTGAGACTCTTGTTCAGAGCATGGATGTATCATGAGAACTGTCTGAAATTACTCCCATGGTTACTCATTTGATGATCCCTGTATAATAACCACTCAATAATTTGCTCTTTAGTGAGCAATGAATGATTTTCCACACTTGAATCTTCACTAGCATCAAATAAAAGTCATTTTGTAAGGAACATCCAACAAAGTCGAAGCATTGCACGGCTTTAAGTTAAAAGTAATGTGTATGCTGTGGAGGATTTCACTTGAGTGTTGCAAGTTTGAAGGTTATGTGTGGTGCTTAGTGTCACACAAAGATGTGACAAACAAAACAAGACTGTTGATTGAATAAAACGAAGGAAAGTCAATTTAGCGCACAATGAAGTAAAATAAAGAGGGATTTCATCCACTACAACATTCATCAGAAACATATTTCTATTCTATTGTATTCATTCAAATCTGTTCACCACTGAGCAGCTCTGCTGGAGCAGCTTTGGGGTAAGTGCTTAGCTCAACGGCACCTCAGCAGTGGTAAAGTGTGAGGGTAAGCAACTCACTGCTAGACATGCACATGTAACGCTGACTAGTGTCAGCCGCGTTGCTGCGAAGGATGGTCTGGCTGGTCCACACAGTATTCTGGGAAGGGGGGGAAATGTGCTATGGTTTATAAGCATTCTCTAAACCAATCCCAATCGCCATCTTAGACAGTGCTATGCGCTGGACGGAGCAATGATGCCTCTACAAAGTAGCCTCGAGAAGGAACTTGTTTTGGTGGAACGTGTACTTTCAAAAGTTGTTTTAGTCGTACAAAAAAAAACTCAGAAATAGACTGACAGTCTAGCTAGCTGTCTGCATTTACCCTGCAGAGATCTGAGGAGCAGTTAACCATAGTCCTTTAGAAGTCCACCACAGTTTAAAATACCAACACTAAGGAAGCCAAGGCAATGGATATCCGACCTAAACGATCGAAATCCGGTGGAATTTCTATCGGCAACAGAGCAATCCTGGAAGTGAAACATCAAGGATAGACTAAGCACTGACTGACACAACAACCCTTCTTCCTAGAAATGATGTTTATATGAAACTTGTAGTACAACAGCAAACACAATCACAAGGAAACACAATGCTGCCTGGATTAGGTTTTCTATTTTTAAATTGGGGGAATGATGCTTTACATATTTGGCAAAATGCAAAAATGTGGCCACATGTATCAGTGAAATTTCATGATATATTAATTTTTGTTGTTGTTGCCAAAACACCATCCTGCCTTACAAATACTACTCGCAGGGACGACAGCATTATTAAAGGTTTCGATGGTTATGTTTAGACACTTAAAGCACTCAACAACATGTATTCTTTGAGTATATTTATTGATGCATTTATAGAAGTTTTTAAGCCACTCCCATTATTTTAACATCAACATAAGGGATTGTTACCGTGATTGGTCACTGGGACTAATTGGTAGAAGTTTTGTTGTATCCAGCTCTCTTTATACATCCATGATTTTCGGAAAGAAAGCATACTTCACTCTTTTTTTCTTGACTCAAAACTACAACAATATGCTACATCAGGGGCACATGCGCTTCCACTTTGTCCGACACAATAGTTCTTCCGAGAACAAACTGTGCTCGGAAACAGCATTTCCTCCAAAATGTAGTTCCAATTAACACCACACCTCATTTGTGGTTTCTACAAGATACTGCCAAGGCCATTATCTGAATTTAATTTGCTACTTGGAAGAAAGTGGGTGGACAGAACATAACAAGATAGAAGCACAAGCATGCATGCACAGAGAAGCCACATTTTCCTCCAGTATCTGCTATGAGAGACTTGGAGTGTTACTGAGAGGGAGCCGTTTGGCATTCCTTGTAGCAGCATGCTACTTCTCTGTGTGGTGTGCACAAGTGTGGCCATCATGTTGGACTAATCTGCTACCTCTCTAAGTAAATGTATGTGCAGTGCAGTGTGTGTGTGTATGTGTGTGAGCCAGGTACCTCTGGGATGTGTTTCATTGCCATTACCTGCTGTGAAAGTTGATAGGGTTCCTCACCGAGGACGTGCAAAATGGTCCTTGCAAGTGATTTGTGTGTGTGTGTATGTGTGTGTGTGTGTGTGTGTGTGTGTGTGTGTGTGTGTGTGAGAGAGTGAATGAGAGAAAAAGAGAGGTAGACTTTGATGTATAACTTGACATTCTGTGTGTGTAACAATTATGCTTGAACAGGTGAGATAGGAAGCATGTCTGATTGAAAGCCCAGGCATCTAAATCTCACGCTGCGGCTCTCATTTTACCTCACAACTGCTTCCCACCCCATTTGATTGTTGCTGTGTGACTCATTTCAATGTCAATTTTCAAAACTCTCCTTCATCTGGTCCAACGTCCCTGATCTCCCTGTCGTATGGTGGCCTGGAGAGCTTAACTTACTGAAACTTAAGCAAACAACTGCAATTGTACAAAAGACAAGCAAATGGAGAAAATAATCTTTACCACTTTAACAGAAAACATGGAGTATTTAGAAAACTAATGCAGCAAACAAATGACCTTTTGTGGCGAATGCAAAATGAGTAAACAGTGACATTTTAATTTTAACATTCTAATCAAATCATCCCGATTGTTACTGGAAATATTATTAACTGACCACAGAGATATCAGAAATGACATGTATTTCAGTGTAGAAATGCTTCTTTCCCCAGCCTCTGTTATGATGAGTGTACATGATGATGAATTGGTAGAGCAACTGTGGTTGTAGCTATGTGCTCTGAATTGGTTCAGTTGAAAATGAACACAGAGGACACCGGAGGATGGGATGGATGCAGTAGGTAAGGAGAGATTGCAGTACAGAAATGCCAAAGAAATATTTGACATAACTTTATAACACCAAAGAGAACTTACAAGTCTGTACATATGTCATTACCAGAAATGTTTGGTTACTTTACTTTGAAAAACAAAAATCAGCGCATGTATCACTATTGCATATTTGTAACATTGAAATATCCGTATAAATTTAAAGGCCCACAACTTCAGACTAAAAAACCAATACATTAAAATGAATATATTTTCAGATCTGAAAGTCCCAAAGACAGTCAGACCACTCCAAAAAGACTCAAGCATAATTAAACCTGAGGCAGAATGCACCCAAAACCCCAAACTGACCCAAACAGAAACCACCACTGCCAACAGCATAATGCATCAACACAAGACATTCGGACTCAGTAGGAAAAACACGTGTAAATAATGAATTATTTATTTATATGAAGGAATGGCATGTCTTATTGTCAACAAGTCCTACAAACCATACAATCATATAGGTAGTTTATTCCTAGCCTCTAACACAACCGACAGGAGCTATTACTGTTGTAGCTGTTGGCGCATCCATATGATACAAGCCTTTGCATTCCCCGCACAGTTGCTAGTAGCTCAAGGAGGACACGGAGGATTAAAAAAAACGTGATGGACTCTTCAGAAGAGGTCATTTTCTTCAAAAAGATCGTGGTTCAGGTAAAAATCAGTGCATCTGTTACACAACTTGACATAGCTCAGTTGTTTCGAAATTTGATTTCATTTTCAAACAGGACACAAACCCAGTCTCCTGGGTGATCTACCACCCTCTGTTTTCGGGGAAACACGTACCCGAAACCTGCAGCAGTAGAATCGGAACCTATTCAGACTGAGTTTGGACCCGACCTTACTCAGATTACATTGGGTGCTCACACTGTCAATGAACCCGTATTCTTCTGTCCACATTCTTCTGTATTAAAATGTTAGCTTGAGGTGATTAATGTGCGAATGAAATTGTCTGGTCCCTCTATGACCTCCAATTTCAACCGGATGCGTGACAGCTGCGGATCTGCTGAGAAGTCATTAGGTTTCCGAACTGTGGAATGGCTGCGTCCCGACTCTGTCCCAGCTCCGGCGATCCGCAGCCCTCCGGAGCAGACACGCATAGGTTCTATTGAGGAAATTGGGGGTAAGTCTCTCAATGGAGTGGATGGTGATTTCATGAGACTACTGCCAGAGTGTCTTCTAGAGGAGAGAGAGAGCTGGCAGAGGTGGGCTGAGTCCGTCTGCCGCTGCTTGTTTTATCTGCTGTCACTGAGCTTTCAGCGCTGCGCTCCGCCTCTCAGGGATTTACTGTCTTACAGCTGCTTGTCACGGCACTGAGCAAGTGTGTGTGTGTGTGTGTGTGAGTGAACAGAAAGTGATGGTGTGAGAGATATATGAGAATACAAGATGTAAAGAATATAGGTTTATGGAACAAATAATAACTTCCCAAACAGTGAAATCAATCAACATCTATAGAAATATAGTAGGGCTGCTCAAATAAGGAAAAAAAATCATGACCGTGATTAGTCAATACCACTATACATTGACTTTTGGACAAAATGTTAAATTTTTTGAAATTAATAAACAGTGAAACAATTCAACAGGGAAAACACTTACAACATAACAACAATGCTTTTCCTGTTGACCATTATGAATTCCGCTTCAGAATACAAGACAAAAGTTTATTTGAAAAGTGTAATGTGCAAAATAATCAATTTTCTCGATTACATTGTTTTTGTGATAAGTGGAAGCCAAAGTTGGAATTGCGATTTAAATTTGATTAATTGCACAGCCCTACAATACAGGACTATCCAAGCCAAGTGAAGTCAGCTTCCACTCTTGATACAGCCCTTAAAGTCGATTCAATTTCACGCTATTAAAGGAAATCATCTAATTTCTGTAATACACTACAAGTCCGTTATTGTATGATTAATGAATTTGAACTGATCTTTCATTTATATGCAATAGTGATACATGCGCTGATTTTTGTTTTTCAAAGTAAAGTAACCAAACATTTCTGGTAATGACATATGTACAGACTTGTAAGTTCTCTTTGGTGTTATAAAGTTATGTCAAATATTTCTTAAGCTGAAGGACGGAGAGACAGCTTGGAGCGATGATGTCATCCAGACACAAAAAAAATCCTGGAGCTCCTCCATGGATGGTGAATAATAGAACAACTGCAAGGACACTGTGACAGACAGCCGCCATGGTGGTTTTACTGGGAATGAGTCCTCCGTTCAAATAAAACTCACTTAGATGGAACAAAAGGGCATAAATGTGTGGGGAGGGTTTCTTTCGGCCAGCCAGGGTGGGTTTTGTAAAATGTCTTGGATTAAATCAGCATTTACAAATCGAACACAAGTGGATTTTAAAATAAACTAAAAAAGTTTATTAGCTACTGTATCTGGCACTACTGTACTAGGTGAAGTCCCTGAGTACATTCCTGAATTTCTGGATAATAGAGCTGCAAAGATTGATCGATTAATCAATTAGTTGTCAACTGTTAAAAATAATTGGCAACTATTTTGATAACTGATTTCTAGGTTTGAGTCATTTTTAATGAAAATTTCTCTAATTCCAGCTTTTACAGATGTGCCAACATCTTTGACGTGTGGACAAAACAAGACATTTGAGGGCGTCATTGTGGGCTTTGGAAAACACTGATTGATATGTTTCTCCATTTTCTGGCATTCAATAGAGAAAAGAACTAGATCAGAACAGAACAATCAACAATAAAAATAATCCTCAGTTGCAGCCCTACTGTGTAAATTTACCAACTAAAAGGATCATCACATGCTGCAACTCCTCACTCCGTAACTATAAGCTTCATCAAAGAGGGTTTTCAGATTAGTGTTAAATATTCAGATGGTTTCTGCCCCCTGAACCCGGACCGGGAGCTGGTTCCACCCTAGAGGAGCCTGAAAGGTGAAGGCTCTGGCTCCCATCTTACTTTTAGAAAACCACAAGTAAGTCTGAATGCTGGGAGCGCAGTGCTCTAGTGGGACAATAGGTACTATGAGCTTTTTAAGATATTATGGTGTTGACCATTTACAGCTTTGTAGGTCAGGAGAAGGATTTTAAATTAAATCCTGGATTTTACAGGAAGCCATTGCAGAGAAGCAAATACACGATAAATATGATCTCTTTTCTTAGTACTTGTCAGAACACGTGCTGCAGCTTTCGGGATCAGCTGGAGAGTCTTAAGGGACTTATTTGAGCATCCTGATAATAAAGAGTTACAGTCGTCCAGCCTGGTAGTAACAATTGCATGGACTAGATTTTAAGCATCGTTTTGAGACAGGATGGTCCTAATCTTGGCAATGCTACAAATATGAAAAAAGGCTGTTGTTGAGGTTTGTTTTAGATGGGCGTTAAAGGATGTATCCTGACCAAAAATAACTCCTAGATTTAGATTAGTATTGCTGGAAACCAGGGTAAAACCATCCAGAGTATTTACTGTATATCTTTGAATAATAAGGTTTGGAAGTCTTTCAGTTTTGTGAGAGTTTAACATAGAAAATTTTAGGTCATCCATGATTTTTTATTTATGCACTGACTACATCATTTCTGAAAGTATACAGTGTGTTTCCAGAATTTCAATGTAATGGTGTGTGACCATGTTTCCTCACACATGTTACATGTCATGCACGTGATACTGTAACTAACAGTGTTCAGGTTTCCATCCACGATGCATGTTCAGCACCCACAGTTAACATGAACTCTTTTTCCCTGGGTCCCAGTGAATCAGAAAGGCTGCCCGGCCCCCTTGAAGGAGATTACACAAATTTATGCAAAGCCTGTAAATGATTTATACTGCAGAGCACAACAAAGGGCTTTTTTTACAACACCACGGACAAGACAAGGAAAGAGAGAGAGAAACACACACTGACACCTACAGCAATCCACACATTCACCACCACATACATCTTAGTGTGCCACCGCCTACAGAAGACGTGCAATAAAAAATGATGGAATTTATGCTTAAGGAGAAGAAGAGAAAAAAATTAAACTAAAAGGCTGTATTTGAGGCATATTCAGCCATTAGTGTTTTCAAAGGGAGGAAAGGGAAAGGATGGCAAAGGAAGTGCATAACGTCCTTCTTTTCTCTGAGCACAGAACAGCTATTGTGGCTAATTCATGGCAGCAGAGTGCAGCGACGGTGGAGCACCATTCAGGACCACAGCACTCACTGTTGGCCTTGGGTCTATGTTTAGACAGAGCTTTTAAGCACTCTGATGTCTTGTGTTCACTGCACTCTCACACATAAAAAAATCAAACAGTGTGCATGGGTGTGTATTTGTGTTTGTCTGTGTGCCGTACTGTATGTTTGTATAAGTGGGAATCTTTATCAGGCAGGATAAAAGGCAGAAATATGTTTAAGCTCTTGCCCCCCCCCCCCCCCCCCCCCCCCCCCCCCCCCCCCCCCCCCCCCCCCATCCCCGACCCCTCCACACACTCCTCCAAAGATCTATACACTATTCATAAAGATCACTATGTGGGAGAAAAATGGGCCCATTACTTCCAAGCAGTAAGTATGGGATATATTTGTTTTGTGGCCCAGAGTGTAGCGTGTTACTGAGTGTACATGCATGTGTTTGTGTGTGTGTGTGTGTTTGTGTGTGTCGCATTCATGACATGTTTGAATATTAAGACGGTATGCACCATGCAGTCAATTGCATGCCTTGTAGAATAAGGGTTTGAACTTCTCACAGTATAAATGTCTTGAAGGTCATTCTAAACTCAATTTGGGAATCCTCCGAGCTAGAACCCACAATCAAATTGTTTTTGTTAGTAAAATTCTCATAACACACTCAACAGCCATTTTAATTCCAGACCTGGCCTCCCTAGATCTAAATGTTCCACCTAAATAAGTTCCTTCCCAAGGCTATTTGCAGAGAGCGCCTGCATCTAGTGCTCAGCACTGCCCAAGACGATTATGAGTGGGTTAAAGAAATGCCCATAAACCACAGCACGTTTTTCTCCCATCCCGGATGGTTGTGGGGACTAGCCAGACTTTACTCCGCAGCGCTATGGAGATTGGTTTGGTTAGGTTTGGCAATGCAAGAAGAGGGCTTCAGCAACAGTTAGACTGACCCTGCATGAGGATCTAAGGGGTCGGCGTTGTAACATCATTCTCTCTTCCCCCCTTGATCCTGTCTCGTCTGCTCTAAAATTCTGGGATTTCCAAACTGCAACTGTTTTGAGGACCGGAGGGACTATACAGAGGCTCTGAATGTGTTTGTCCTCCTGATGTCCTTGAAACCTACCTACTGTGGTTCTAACTACGCCCTCCTGAGGCTCCCAGACCACAGCTTGGGAAAGCCTGCCTCAGGTCAATGGTCTTGCCCGACATCAGTGCAGCACGTTCGCCTCCAGTTCTAAACACTTCCATTGCCGACCGATGGACTGTGACCACCCTACAGCCCCCACCCCCCACCCCCACTTCTACATCCTATACATTCTGTTACCAGGTGCTGAGCCCCCCCACCCTGTCCCTTTAACCCTGGCCTTCAGACAGCATTGTATGGACAAACAATGGGGTCATTGTTACCTCAAGGTGGCGTATTGTGAGGGGTTTTCACAAGGGGCTGCAGAGGTGACCCTGACAGTGTAACTTAGCACCCATCTCACCCCCCTCCTCCCGCAGAGACACACACACACAGACACGCATGCACGCACACACTCACAGTCTATGATTCCCAAACTTTGCCGCTCTATCAGGGCTTCAGGTCACAGGGGACGTCCAAGGTGGGGAGCAACGTGCCTGTCTTACAGCCCAGTGTGTGTGTGTATAAGTTTGTGTGAGAGTGTGTTTTAAAACAGCAACACAGTGTTCATACTTGAATTATGTCCTCAATCATGCAGATTTTTTTATTTACGGCAAGTTTTCACTTTCTCAACACCAAAAATGAAGCTTGTTTAAAAATGCTCTCTGGAGGGAATATTACAGAAGCAATGACATGTGGTGTCAACCAACCTATGAAAACTTATGCGCAACAATTTGTAAGATATCCTAAGTGATTAACGCCAGTGCCGCCGATCATATGGTGATGTTTAGCCGACTGGTAATAGTTACGTTTAGCAGTCTAGTTGACGGTGATGCAACGGTGATGAGTTAAGTTTAGACATCAAAACGACTATTTAAAATTAGAAAAAAGATTGTACTTTGGATTAAAAACACTGGCCCCCTTCAGAAGTACTACTGGGACACAAATGCACGTTTCCTGGGTGAGATTCTTTTGATTCTCCTTAACGTTGTCTGGGACACAAACTCCGCTCCCCAGCTAAAACGCTCTGTGTGTTTAGGATGTCCGTGGTCCTATACAGCAGCAGTCCGTGTGGTGCTTATAGTAATAAATATGTGGAATACATACAAATAACTCTACAGAACAAATGGTGCTTCGCCGCGTTCTGTGTCACGCGCATAACTGGAAGTAAAGTAATGTAACATATATATATATATATCTATTTATATCTATATATATATATATATACATATATATATGTATAAATATATATATATATATATATATATATATATATATATATATATATATATATATATATATATATATAGATAGATAGGTAGATAGATAGATAGATAGATAGGTAGAGACTTTTATTGATCCCAAAACGTGGAAATTTCAGTGATGTAGCCAAAATATCAGACACACTGCACACATAGAGAATACACAATAAGTGAGGAATAAGAAATAGGATAGAATACCAAAAAATAAGATGAAAAATACTAAGGAAAGAATGTGCAAACTTATATACAAGTTGTACATATGGATATACATAACCCCACATCTGAACACTTTAATTCCACTTGACAAAAAGGCATTCTGGGTTGTGTTGGAAACAATTTACTCAAATCATCAGCCCACTTTCCTTTATTTTTATGCGCTGAGTGTGTGAAGAAGTGCCCTTCTTTTCTACCCATTCTAGATTGATACACACTTTAATATCTCTGAACTGCTTAGACTCCCACCATTGATTGTAGCAGTCATGGGACCTTGAGTAAAAATCTGAATAATCAGGGAGCTCTCATACAGCTTAACGCAGCCGCTTAACTCTATTGGTGCACGGAAGAAGGTGACATCAACTTTGTCCAATTGAGCCCCGCCCCCTTAAATCAATCACAAAGATTTACAAAAACAAAGATTTTAAAAAACAAACGCAAATACAGACATGTTTCTTGAAAAAAATTCAGATTAGTAAGAAGTTGATAAAATACCATACACTCATATTTAGTTTTGGTTGTGTGAGTTTTCTCTTCTGTGACTTCATCCACCTTGGGAGTTTGATATTAATACCCTCTTTTACATCCATTTCCATTAACCTAATGTTGTCTTCCAGTCAAAATTGAAAATTAACCCTTTTTTTTTAAAGTTTTTGATCAACGTTTTTAAGTCTATCTTACATTTTGGTCCCTTTTTCAACACTTTTGATCCATTTTTTTACAATGTTTGTCACTTTTTTTTAAAAATGTTTTCAGCACTACGTAACACTAACTTATTAACCTTAGTTTTAAAGTTATTTTTAGGATTTATGGTCAATAAACCTCCTTTACAGGAAATTCTACCTAGTGTTTCAGTTAGAAAAGCAGAAGTTAGGAATTATTTAGACTCAAATTAAAGGAATGGATGTTGATGGATAGTCATAGACTGGAATATGTTAACTTTTACTCAATATTATTTGGAAACTACTTCAATTTCTTTCTTTCCGAATCCTATAAAATTGAACAAGACACCCAAAAATTCCTGAAAGTAGAGATTTGAACTTGCCAAAAAGCATTGTGTGGAATCAATCATGTTATTTTGGGTAGTTAAAAAGAACACTGATATAGGAAAACGGGTCAATTTGACTCAAGGACAACACAAGGGTTAAAAACTCTTAACAAGGCAGAGAAGTTGTATTTCATGAAATATTTAGTTCAGTCTAATCCAACGTTTCCCCTTTCTTGGGATCTGTAATGTCAGGGTGTAGATGGATGACCCATCTGTCCATCTCCTCTCACTGAATACCAGGCTATCATCTTACATACACACAACTTACTGTCAGTCTGTCTCCATCTTTCTGTCTGATGGAGAATGGAGCTGGAAACAGACTCGCCTTTGTCAAGATGTATCTCGCTGGCATGCAGGAGGGGGGGCATAAAGTTGCTTCCTGTGCCCAGACTCTTAAAAAAACAAATGTTCACCACTCGGCAGTGATGGTGCGCTGTACGCTCGGTTACGTTGTAACTTTGGTTCTCTGAGTGAAGAGACCATCTCTCCAGCTGTAGGCTATAGTGATTCCACACCAGCACAGGTGCTTTATAGGAAATAGCAAAGGGAGTGGGCGGGCAAGCCGGTGTGTCTTAAAGAAGTATCCACGTACCTGACCTCAGGGGGACTCCGTACATATGGAATATTTGATGCTGCTAAGATAATCTTGTTACGTTAGAGAACTGTGTGTCGTCACACGTCGTCTTCTGCTTCATTTGGGTAAATGTGGGGTGGAGAATGTTAGAAAAAACTAACTTGTGTTCTTGAATTGATTGTGAAGAAGAGATTCTAGAGTTCCAAATTAAGAATTAACAAAAGGTTTACTGAAAAAGCATGACAAAAATGATATGACAAAGACAATAAAATACAAAACATGACACTGCCAGCAGCGGACTTGATCCATGCTTCTCCCTGATGGAGTCACATGAGACCAGTCCCGAATCATTCCCAATCATATTCCCTTCACCTCAAGGCGGTTCTATTTCACCTGGTGTATATAAACCCATTCTCATTGGTCCGCATATAGAACATGTCTTGTTAGCTTCTTTGGTGTCCAATGAGGAAGGACATGGCTCTGAACTCTGCCCCTTTGGGGTCATTGCTGATCACAGATCAAAAGGTTCTATCATGTAAAGGAAAAACTCTCATAAAAATCGGAATCAACATTCCATTATTTTAGCCTAATCTAGGACATCATGGAGGTTGGAGACAGAAGGTTACTTCCTGTTGTGAAGTAAAAGGCTTCTTTCTATACGTTAAATGTAAGACATGACCTGATCAACGATTTTTAGAAGGTTGGATTGGTGTCAAGCAGTGGAACGCTAATTAAGCCTAGATCAGTTTTGAATCAATCTGGCTGCAGAGTACACAGTACATAAAACAGAAATAAATTGTTCACAGAACTTTGTTTTTCACTTTCAACAATAATAAGAGAAGGAACAAGCTTATCTATTCTGAGATAGGGGAAATAACACTGGCTTGTTTGTATTTAATTTTACATCTCAGAAGCAGAAACAGTGTCCTGGCAAATTAGATCGCAGAAGAGGAGGACCATCAGCTGTGTGAGAGACGCGGCAGATGTCAAGCTCAATCCAGGCATGGAACATCCGTTAAGCAGACTAGAGTTACTTTCCTGTGTCCTAATGTGTGGAAAACTACTTGTGCCAGGCACAGCTTGAAATCAGATTGTGATTGCTTGTGGTTTGATGGAAAAAGTAAGATTTGTTTACGTCTTTTATTTACACAAAACTAGTTTGTTCAGCTGCACTCTGAATAGACGCAACAGCTGTTATTCTGCATTTCTGACAACGTATCTGCTGAAAGAGGTTTTGCAGTAGTATTGCACATACTGCACGGTAACAGAAAGGTATCGCCACATCAACCAGGAGTGACATATTAAGGATTGTTTTACAAGAACTAGATTTTTGAGCTATCAATGAATAGGCTTCTTCTTCTTTTAATCAAAATTATAAAGTTTGAAAAAATAAGTTAGAAGCAGTTGATAAATTCAGGACGAAGATCCTGTTGTCCCTCTGGATTTAAGTTTGTTGGAGGACAATGTGGCCACTTTTTAATGCAGCCGTTTTGGGAAAAATCTCAAATAATGCATTGACGGCGTCCACCAATCAGAGACATGCAAATAATGACAGAGAAGACTGAGGATCGCTGATGTAAACAGGCATGTGACCTCACCACCGGGGTCAGCGAGGTCATGCTGGGTGTAAGGGGCGACCTGGGAGGAGATGAGGTCAATGGCTGATTAGAGCTCTAAAACAGTGAGCGGGTCAGAGGGTCAGATGACATCAGTGTATTGTAAAGAGAAGACTATTAAAGTGAACTCCCCCTGACCTTTGACCCGTGACAGAACAAGTGATTAGTTAGTGTAGATCATGAGTGTCTCGGTTTATAATGCTGCTGTTGTTTTTTTAATCTCCGTTTATGCTGCAGAGACTTGCTGTGGTGATTTTACTATTTTAAGATCAAAAACGTTATTGTCCACTAACAAATGTTTTATCAGATTTGCCTCATAATTTGTAAAAAAAAAAAAGCTAATTTATCCACTTTTTTCTCTATAACTTTCTTCTATGAGATTCTTTTATGTGAAGCACTTTAAAATTATATTGTGATCTTTAATTAAAAGTCAGACACAAGTTTTTTATTATTATGAAGCATATCAAGACACTACTGTATGTAAATACTGGGAAAGTATGAAATCGCTCAATCCAAGGAGAAATGCCATGATCAGGAACTGTGCCTTTAACAAGCCATTAGGATTTCTGTAAGGTTGTGATGTCACAACAGTACCATCTATCTATCTATCTATCTATCTATCTATCTATCTATCTATCTATCTATCTATATATATATACATATATATGTATATATACACTGTACATGTAGAATTCACCAGGGGCAATGACGGTGCAGACGCCAAGAGCGCAAATGCAAAATAATTGTCTTTTCCAGGAAGGGGGCTTAAAGAGACAGGAGCTAAAATGGAGCGTTTCAGAGACAGAGGGTGAATACTCTGCGTTCAGACAGACAGTATGAGAAAAATAACGTGCTTTTTGAACATTGAAGCATTAAAACATGTTCTAGTACAAAACCAAATTATAAATTTAAACCTAAAAATGAGAACGATATGGCACCTTTAAAAGACTTTCTAGTGTGTGGCAATTTTGAATTGAATTTTATGAATATATTCTTTTACCTTGAAGTTTTTTGAGGTTTCCTTGCAATCAGTTTAACGCATGGTTATAATTGTTTCAGTGAGACTTGTTATGCGGTAACTCAGCATCAAGCAGAAGTGTTGCAGCATTCACTGTTCCAGAAGTAAAAGTTCATTTTCTTAAAGACAAAGTTAAGGAACTTAAAGAGGAGACTCAAAAGACCTAAATGGGCATGGCAATCTTCTGGTTGCATCATCAGTACAGATGTTTTAAAAAACATGTTTCTTTAACAAGAAATGACAAAAGGTACCAGTTTGTCTAAAAAAATTAAAATAAAGAAGATCACCTATGATTGCTAAAGTTGTTTAGAAACATCTAATTAACTCTTGTTGTGTGTCGCAGTTATACGCGCATAGTAAGATTGCCTTTGACAACTGTGTTGATTGAAATTAAAGCATATCTATCCGTCAGATGCCTGTGAGACTGATAACTAAAAAATGGGACTGAAACTCCTCCTGTGCAGACGAGCCCTGACTGGCTTCTTCTCCATGGCAACAGTGGCTGAGGCTCATGGGTATTACACTATTTAGAGCAATCCTTCGTACCAGACTGACATGTCTCAGAAACAAAGAAATTGTTCAAACACAATAAACCAATATCCCAGTTTGACGGTACTACCGTTAAATAAAAATAGTATGGTTATCATAACATGTAGGCTACTATTGCTAATCTACAGTATTCAATTTTAGGGGTCTTCGCATGAAAGGGCCTGGGATCCCGCACATGCAAGGAAACGTGAATCCCTATTGAAACCACTCAGTTTTTATTATCGGGTTTTGCCCTACAGCTACCAAACCATACATTCAAAAATCCTTTATCTGCTAGGAGTGGGAATCTCTTGGCACCTCACGATTTGATTCTAAACCAATTATCAAGCATCTCGATGCATCTCAATGCAATAATTTTTTAATGTAGATTTCCATGTGGAATATTAAATATATACATATAAATCTGAGATTGTCACTTAGAGATTGCTAATCACTTCCTAGACAAAGCTTAGATTTTGACATACCGTACGTTTTTACATTTCACACACAAGTTTTAAGGAAATGTTTTGTCTCCCGAGGCTTTTATTGTGTAGTCATTCTATGCTTCAGCCTTAAACATGCTTGTGAAAGTCACCTTCTCTCACGGTGATCTTCCAGTCATGTTTAAAGGTAGAGAATTGGCTTCTTAGAACAAGAAAAAATGAGGCGGTCAGATGTTATGTGATATGGTAGATGAACAGCCTAATTATTTTATGTAAATCTTATTAGACCATGTGTATATAGACACACACATTATTTTTCCTTTTGGCGATTTATGTTTTTTTCTTGCACACTTGCCTAAACTAACTTGTTGTCCATAACCCTATCCTCTTTCAGTCACTCTGGTTTCTGATATGTATGTATGTCTAGAGACAGTAACTTTTAAATAAAAACCAACACATTAAAAAAGTGTATTATTTTATCAGAATCAAGCATCAAATCGTTCTGGTCGATTATCTTTCCCACCCCTGATAACCACATGTTCCGGAGAGCCTATAAGAGCCTCTGAGCAGCAGCATGGATGGGTTCAAAAAAGCAACAGAAATCTAGTGACTTTCGGAAGAAGAGAGACGCCAGTACTGTCCGCCAAACGCAAGGTCTGTCTCTCTTGTGACCGCCACAGTCACCTCTCTCTGTCACTTCTGATTGAGGAGCAGCAGCGAGTCTGCAGGCGTGTCATGTACATTAGGATAGGCTAGGACCTTGTGGATAAGAGGAAAACTGTAAAGCACTTTGTCCAGTGTAGTAGAAAGGGGACGCATAAATGCAATGTATTTACCACTTACCATTGGTTAAGTGGTTCTCGAGAACGCTTTAAACAAGCCTGTTACCTCACAATGCAGAGAGCAGCAATACTGGGAACTAAGTGAACACAGTTTGTGTCACATGATGCTTGTGAGAATTTTTCACAATTTGGGGCGGTGGCGGTAGCTCAGTCTGTAGGAAGTTGGGTGGGAAACTGGAGGGTTGCTGGTTCAAGTCTTCATAAAACCCAAAGTATGGTGGTGGACTGGTGGCTGGAGGCCCCCAAGGGGCTCTGCCAACTGCAGCCCCTTCACTCTGACATCTCTTTGTTACTGTTATATTTACATGTGTGTGTATTTCAGGCCAGTGTGTAATGTGTATTCTAACAGAAAGAAAACATTGTGATTTCCCTTGTGGGATCAAGCGTCGTTACAATTTATCTGTTTTTACAAGTACATTGTTAACGTGCGTGTCAAAACTAAGTTGTTTCCAGTTTTGAATTATTCAAAATTATTCCGAACAAAAGTCACATATTTCTTTCAGAAACATGTAAATGTGTTATTGATGAATGTTTTTGCATTGATTTTTACTTCTGTCCTTTCTGTGGCCATTTCGTCAGGTTTTCTCCACCCCTTTCTCCCTCTCCAGATGATGATCTCATGGCTGTGAGAGTCCCACTATTAAACAGCCTCTCACCTCTTTTACAAGACCAGTCAGCCCCAGCCGGGGTTCACGTGTTCCCAATCTGACTACAAATAGAACTACACTCTTCACGCTCCTTTTAACTCGTCTCTCCTGCTCCAGATATGTCTCAGTTTCCTCCAGTCTGTTCGAGAACACAGAAAGATGTGTTCAGTAAAGTGGAATTACAGGTCAAGTATTTCAAAAACAAAATCAACCTGCACAAGGAATTACTTTCAACCTTGCATATTTTTCTGTTTTATTTTTTATGTAAAATCTAGAGTTTAGGACTAAGAGATAAAACATTTGTCACCTTATGATAATGTCAGCAGACAAAATGAAGATGTAGAGGCTTCATGACAAGTTCAAGTCTAGTGAAGAGAAACAACTTGCTGTCAAGTCTGATCCTATAGTTTAATAATTTGAACTTTCCCTCATCCCGCCTCATCGACTCTCGGCTTTAGGTAGAGATTCCCAGATCTTTTTTTTAAGATGGACAAAAGTCCCCAAAAAGCTTCTAAACTGATAACAGACCAGTTGAAGTTTTATTTTCAACAAGTGACACCTCACTCAAAACCCACCTGTCTTACAGAGGAAGTGCATTCTAAAAACTGGAAAGTCTCAATTTTGTTTTTACCCATGAGACTCTGAGCTTTCGGTGCCTGTGCTGGCATCTCTCTGCTGTGAAGTGAAAATGTCACAAGGCTGTCACACTATCAAAGAAAATAAATGGTCCACTGTAATCCTACTTGCAGTGATAAAATGTCAATGTACTGCCGAGCGCTCTGCCTGGGTGCAGCTGCTGAGCTCCTGACAGCTCTGTCAGCAGAGGTGGAGATCACACCGGCCAGCAGCAGAGGAACAGTCATTCCATCATATCCATCTGTGCTTTGGGATATCAAAATCTGAACTTGCAAGACATCTGCAGCAGAGGCAGTGGGGCTCAGGTTAGACCACGGCCTTCACAGCAAACAATATGACTTGTCGTATAGCAGGAAAAGCACAACCTGAGCTCACAGAAATAGTGAAACAAGGCATATTTAGTCCTCCCTAGTAAACTTATGCAATGAAGCCCTCAGTTTACTTAGCTGTGCTGTAAACCAAAAAAGCTGCTATGGAAGTGTCTGCTGCCCCCAGTACATATGTGTCATTTCTAACAGAACTCTGGGACCTGTATGATTATTACATACTTTCTGTTATTGCCAATAATGGAGCAGCGGTGCCGCTATCAGATCCCCGGACAGCAAGATAAAACTGGGCGGCAAACATAAAAAAGTGGTGCTCTGGCTCCCTCATTACCCACACTCAGGTGCTCTTTTTCCTTCATGTATGTAAGTACAGAAAGAATTATGACAAGTAAATGACTTGTACGTAGACAATGTTCACATTCACAAACACAAATTGTCTGTTGTGTGGTAGAAACCACAAGGATTCTCTGTTAACAGGGGATTTCACCTCCAAGGACCAACTACACATCTTTCTCCCTATCACTCCCCCGCACACACACACACAGACACCCACACACACATACACACACAGACACACACAGACAAAGAGCACTGCAGTAATTTGAATTGCAGTTACTGTAATGGTATTTGAGCAGTGGGGCTGTTTGACATCACAGCTGTGTAGGCTGTGGCCTTCGCACAATAGCCTCGCCCCCCTGGGGAAACTGGATCCCATCTTTATTTTGGAGCTCATTAAGCCGATTATTCCCTTAATCTCTCTGATGGCAGGCAGAATAAAGAAACACACACTAATAATTGCCTGCTTACATTTTGGTCTGTTTGGCCATTTTGACTGTTTAAATGACAGACTGAGATACAGTATATACACTGTTTTCTGTCCTAGTGTGTGTGTGGGTTTGATTACCTATTATACACTGAAAAATAAGAGTGGTATGAGGATGAGGGGATGAAGACAAAGCATTTTTGGTGTTGCAAAATATACGAAAAAAGGAACACAAGCTTTTTATGTTTTTTTACCTTACTGGTTTCATTTGTAGCTCTTTATCAATAATTGTATCTCTCTAAACCACCTCCCCTCAAAACACACACACACACACACACACACACACACACACACTCCTTTGTCTCCTGTCAGAAGGTTTGCGACATGACTGACAGCTCGGACACCACCAATCAGCTGCAGCTCAGCAAGGTCACCCACTGATGCTTGGCTCTGATTGGCTGCTGTGCTTCTACCTGTCCTCCCTGTCTGCTTTGATCACTGCATGTTAGTGGGAATGTGTGTGTGTCTGTGTGCGTGTGTGTGTGTGTGTGTGTGTTTTGTATGTTCCCATCTCTACAGTTGGTATGGGAAGGTGGGGGGTGTAAATTCAAAGAGAGACAGTTTGTTACAGAAGGTCATTTAATAACAGCAAAGTCAATTAAAAGTGTGTGTGTGTGTATGTGTGTGTGTGTGTGTGTGTGTGTGTGTGTGTATGAGAGAGAGAGAGAGAGAGAGAGAGAGAGAGAGAGAGAGAGAGAATAGAATAGATTTGCTGAGACGGTTTAACAGGTTGTATCAATACTTTTAGCTTTTCACTGTTTACGCTGCCACCGACTGCATCCACATACAAGGTGCCACCTGCTCATCAGATAGACATCGCCCATAACTAATATACAAAACATTCAAACACTGTATCATACAGTTAAATAAATAAACACAAAGTTAGAGGTTTACTTTGTGACTGCTTTTTCAATATAGTGAATTTCTACTGAAGGTAATGACAATATTCCTCCCTTCCTTTTTAACCTTTATTCATCCAGACAAGTCAATTTAGAACAAGTTTGCCTTTGCAACGACGACCTGTAACATTCACACACTTACACATTCATCCTTGGAAGCTGCCAGTCTGATCTGCTGGCCACTGAGCAGCTCCATTGGAGTGGTTGAGGTTAAGGGCCTTGCTGAAGGGCACCTCGGTGGTGGTGGTGATGATGGGGGGCCGAGCACTGCTCTTTCACTTTACCCGTCCAGATTTTACCCAGTTGATCAGGCGACCTCCCGGTCCCAAGCTCACTTATCTAATCTTTAGGGCACCACTGGCCACTCCCGCCTTCCTTCCTTCCTTACGTCCTTCCTTCTTACAGTGCAACCTTCTGGCTTCAACCACCAGACCTTCAGTTACATTGTGTGTGTTTGACAACTTTGAGAAAATTACATTTGAAAAGAGAGAGCTCCAGACTTCTTCCGCGGAAGTTCATAGAGTGGATACACTGATTATTTAAAAAATAAAAATAACACTAAAGTCAATTAACGTACTGATTTCATGTTGAAAGTAATTTAACAACTATAAAAGTCAGTGAAAAACATGAAAAATACTGACCATTTATTCTTTTCATTTGTCAGTGTTACTTGTATTAAATCATCAGTAACCTTACTTCTTATGAAGTCATAATTAACATTAACTTTACACAGATTATACATGTGTAATACATTTCATTCATCTGTTTCTGAATGAGGGACACTTTGCACATGTACAGAGAAAAGTGATCTATGCTGTATGACAGTATACCAGAGGAGATTAAAAGAAATTAGCCTTTGCTTTCATAGTAATTCCTCTCGCCTTTCTTAGTTTAATTTTCTCAATACGTACCGTACACCCACTACCTGCCTTGAATTACCCATCAGGCCTTGCAGGGCTGGCCCCAGCCAGTGATCAACTCCCCGATGGCTGACACAATCACGTCTAGTTAGTGAGCAGCAGGATCTGCTGCCAGAGTCTCCCTGCACCCTGCTACTGCCTTGGCCTCTGTGACCCGGCTGGCTGCCCTTTGACCCCTCGCCACGTAAGTGTCTGTGACCTCTGACCTGTTTGGATAATTAAAGAGGCGTAACCTCGGGGAGATTGCATTGGAAATCTGTCGTTGATGATTAGTGAGGTTAGTGAGATTAGTATGAGGTAAGAGAGCGTGGATAAAGGCATCGCCTATTTTTAGGAATGTTGAAGCGCTCCACAGTGGGAATGTGTTAGCATCATGGCTTTCCTCCTTCATTTCAGTCAGCCTGAGTCACTGTAACAGAGCTAACTCACAGTGGATGATGCGTGTGAATCTAAAAAGCCTTTTGTTACTTTATTTGTTTTTTTATTGGCATTCTCAAATTACTTTTCACTCAGTTTCAAAAGTGAGAGATAATATAAACATTACTACAACTTCCATAAATGTGTCATATATATGTATATAGGTCCTGTTTGAAATTTTAGAGGAAGGTTTGACAACTGGACAAGGAGCAATTGATTTATTTGTGGTGTGAAACTAGATTTGGAAGTGAATTGGGATTCTTTTTTAAGACCGAGAACATGTTGTAGATATTGAACCTTGGGATCCCCCAGGGGAAGCTGGGAGGTGTCGCTAGGGTGAGGGACCTCTGGACTACCAGGACGTGACCCATCCCTGGATGAGCAGCAGAAAATGATGGACGGATGACATTTGGATTTTCAAGATTCTCGATGTATTTTGATGCACATTAAGATGCAGATAACAAATTAGGGCCCAACTATTGGGTCGAATTTTTAAGTCTGGTAACGATATTTATATTTATTTTAAAACAAAATCCAAATACACACAAACATTTTGATAGCATTGCCCTAAATTAGCTAAGATTGTGAATCAGGACATTTTACAGTTGAAAAATAAACTTGTCAGTGCTCTCTGGTGGGCCACTGTGTAATTGCGACGCAGTTTCTGAATTGTGTAAATTAAATTCTAAATTATGACATATCTTGGGTTCTTCACAGCAATTTTTCATCAGTTTTTAGCAATCACATGCTACTAAAAATAAAAAAAATGGCTAACTTCAACGGCCATGTTGAGGAATATATTTTCTTTTATTAAAATAAATTCAGAAGATTGTTTGGAGAAGTCTACGAGTTCCTTCTGTGTTTTTCGAGCAACTGTGAGACCGTCATGTAAACAAATGTAAATCCGACTTTTACCTCTAAGACAGCACTGATACTCACATGGCAGTGCACATGTGAACGTGGCCGATGTAATGTGTGCTGAACAAAGGAGGCTGCAAACAGAGAGCAAAGGACTGATCTGAACAGACGAACAGCAGCAAGTCTCTTCGGCAGAATGAATCGGCATTCCACACTTCTCCACTCGGTTACTGTTGCTAAGGCTGGAAAACTTTATCCGGCACTGCCAGAGGGACGCCTGGGTCTATGTGAGTTTTCCCTCACAGCTCCAGTAGATTTGGACTGTGTGGCTGACTGTGAGGATGAGAGGCAACAAAGGTCTTCAGTCAACATAGTCAGACTGCTATATATAACCTGTATTGTGCAACTCCTTCAATAAAAAAAAAAAAAAAAAAAAAAAAACATAGTCAGACTGCTTTTGTAGCACTTGAATTAAAAGCGGAAAAAACTATAATAATTTGTCCAAGCAGCAACCTTTGGCCTGACAAGTAAAGCCGATGAGGAAAGTCCTTATCTATGAGTTTGTCATGGTTTGGGTGTTTTGTCTTGTCTTATTGTGTTAGTCTGTTTTCCTGTCTCTGCTGAATGAAAGGCGAATTGCAGATTTGAGTGTAGCTGTGAGTTGCGGCAAGTAGCATATAAGATGCTAGCGAGAGGTTACTGTAATGTCAATACAAATAAAATGGACCTATTTAATCATGTTCGCTCACTGCTGGCTACAAGTTAGCATCAAACACAGACTATCAGTTGAATGGTGTTTTGAGCTAACGTTAAAAATCAAACAACCATAGATTAGGGTGACCAGACGTCCCTGGTTTCCGGAGACAGTCCTTGGTTTTGGTGACCTGTCCCCGGCTGGATCTGTCCAGTATTACAGATATTAATCTAGTATTATTTAATTATATTCTCCAACTTCACGTTCTCGTCTGTCTCTGCGTTTGGGTCCACAATTCCCTGCACCGTACTTCACAGAGTTGTGCTTATACATCCAAATCTTTGTATACTGAGCCGTTACAATGTGCTTCCATTTCCTGAGGGTATATTAATAAATGCTGCAAGATTATTATGAAACTTTTGCACTAAAGACAACAAAAATAAACTGCCTTCCACAGCTGCTTTTACTTATGTGAAGGAACCGAGTACGACTGAATAAAGCCCAACGCATTCTCATGTAACGGGTTTACATCATATCGTAAGAGAACTATGCACAACAATTCATATGATATCCTAAAAATTACACCGACCGCTCCACGGTCATGTGATAACTGGTTGCTAAGTAGTTAAGTTAAGCGTTCTTAACAGTTACATGCTGTGAGCCGAGTACAGGGCACCCTAAGGAGACATTTCAGTTGTTGCAGTTACATTTAGCCGACAAACGGGGACAGACAAAAGGTACTGGCAACGCCAGTCAAGTTTAGACACCAGGACGTTAAATACCAGTACAGTGGCAGACAATGTGGTGCAAACAGTGAAAAAAAATAATACATAATACATGGAACACATACGATTTACAGTTTACAACTTTTCGAAGCTATGTGTGTAAAAAGCTCGCAAGAACAACCTGCACTTCTTCAGTCTTATCACAGTCTGGAGTTTGTTTTCCATCCTTCGTCAAGTTGAGTTGGACGATACAGAGATGGGGGGGGGGGGTGTTGCTGGGTAGGGATGGGTCTAAATGGGTGACTGCACGTCACCAGGTTCACCTCAGTGAGCTGTAAATCACCTGACATTTTCAGATGCGCTTAATTGCCATTCATTTTATAATGGAGCACATTGTGCTCATAATGGCAGGAAATGTCAAGTCAGCTTTTAAAGGGGAGGATCCCTTCAAATTGCTTTCCTTTTAGATGAAAATACACCCCTCTGTCCATAGACGAGGCCCAGGGCAGTGTGATGGCACTGTTGACATGTGTGATTGTCTACCTGATTCATCGTAGCAGAGGTTGTGCTACTGTAGCTTTATTCATGGCATTTAACTTGAACCCCCGTCGGCTCAAAACACATAATTTACCACACACTCTTATTTAAAAGGTGAGAGCTGCTGACACACCCATTTAGATCAACAGTTTTATTTTTATTCATGATGGATTTTCATGTTATTTTGTGTTCCGTGCTCCCGCTGCACTTTATGTCACCTTTGGAGTATTTTCCAAACTTTTTGACACTTTGATTAACATGAGCGATGATGCTGAAGAAGGGAAAAGACAAAGAAATTATGATAATAAACACTTTAGCTCAAGTACTGCATTAGAAATAATTAAGGACCTGCACTTTGTGTTTTGAGTGACTCACATCCGTGACAAAGGTTCAATATGTTTAATGTGGTTTCTCATCATTCGTAAAGAACAGCCGCCGGTTCAATTTTCAAAGCACGCAGTCTAAGTGTAAATGCTTTTCTAAGATCTTTGGATCTTGCAGCCAATGCCTTATTTATTCTCTTTTCTATCTGTCTTCACAAGTATGGAGAACACAATATGCCTGTGAGTAAAAAGACCATTTATGGCTGTTGATGCAATCTCTTATATTCATCAAAATCCTTCATAAAAAAGCCGGAAAGTGTTCAAAGCCATTTTAAGATAACCTTGACAGTTGAGAAACCACGAGAAGTGTGGGACACAAAAGGCATCATGAGAAAAGTGAGAGCGGGAACGGGGAAAAGAGGAAGGATGGGAGAGCGAGGGGGAGAAGGAGGAGAGAGAATAAATGACATTCGACTCTTAAGGCCCACCTTGGCCACCTGATTGTTCCAAAATGAGAGCAATGCCCGGCCCAAGAACGAAAAGAAAAAGAGAGGGAAAAATCAATACAGCGCAATTAAACACAAAGCATGGCTCTGTGGAGCTGAGGGGAATTTGTTATTTATTAAATTCACTCCTCCACCTTCATCGCCCCCAAACCCCATAACTCCTCAGTCTTTAATGCATGAGCTGCCCCTTTCTCTCCTGTCCTCTCTTCAGGTAATCTGACCTTTGTGGTTGGAACAGGACTGAAACGATTGTGAGAGAAGACTGAGGGGAAGTCAGGAGTGTTCTTGCTTATTGATCCAGGCCCCGCCAGCTTTGCAGCAGAAGACGAGTTGCTTTGGTTTGGTAGAAGCGGTGAGTCGGTGTGGAATATATTTCACACCGCTGTGGTCACCCTGCAGGGCACCAATGGCAATTCGAATTTTTTTCTCAGATCGGATGTGCATTCTGAAACACTGACACAAACATCTACAGCGTTTGTTACAAAGGTTCAGTTGCCCTGATGGATCAGTTCCAACAAGTCCTCCAAATGTACAAACGATAAAATACATTGCTTGTACCACAATCGTGGAAGGGCACGTATGTTTTCTGATCCGACATCCTTCCAAAAACATTTCAAATCATTGTTTAAAAAATTAAAAAAAAAAACTTTCTGGTCGTACTCAGCTTGGTTTGGTGAGGTTTTATTCACAAAAAATACTTGGTTAAGAGAAAGGGAAAGATCATTGTGGAGGTGGGCGTGGCCTGCACTCAGCTGCAGTGGACAGAGGGGTGGGGATCGCTCATTAATCAAGTGCCAGGTGTGTTAAATGTTTCAGCTGACTGTTGTACTAATTTCACACTCCCTTTACATGCTGCAGCTTGCTGGACCTTCAGATGACTGCAACACACCACAGAGACAGGACACTGACCTGTGAGATGTGGTTTTGTTGGTTCTTTGTTACAAAGTTGTGAGCAACAGGCTGCCCGACTGTAGCCGAGCAGACAGAGGCACAAAAATTGTAAAATTATGTTAAAAGTGTGTGAGCAGTCCAAATAAATACTGTTGCTTGTAAATTGTCTGACATCTACTATGTCCCAAAGTCCGGACTCACAGACATTGGTGCCAATTCCTATGAAATTTGTAAGGCCTAAGGGTTGTCCCAATGTTGAATTTCAAAGAACATCAGACATCAGGCAGCTGTCTCCTGTGCCTTGGACGTGTTGAAAGCGTCCCAATCCTGTTTATACCTATCTGAGCCCATGTGGTCTCACACACTCACTCACTCAGCACCTGAGGTCAATTACGTCTGAGAGTCTTTAGTCCTTAGTCATCACGGCTCACTTCGGGATTGGGCTGACGGTTTGGGTTGATAGAACTAAATCACGTTGAATATAAAACAATATGTCCTTTTGGGTGATTTTTTTATTTTTTTTGAATGAGAGGACAGTCTTGTCTTGAGTTCACCCAAAATAAAATTAGACATTTTCTCACTAGTCCTGGGTCTACATGCAGATAGAAAGGCAGGAATCTCAGAGATAAACACTTAAGTAATCAAAATGTCCAATTATCAAATGTCCTCGTGATTGGTCCAAACTTTAATACTGTTGGTGACAAAACCTGCATGAAGAAAAGTGTGCTAAATGTCAAATTTTATCTGTGGGGGGGGGGGTATAGTCAATGCTATGCTTTGGGCAAGGTGTTATCAATAACATCTTGTCACAAGAACACTGATGTGAACCCCCGTGTGTAATGGCACTGCTGGCACTGCAGGAGGACTAACCCCAAATGGAAGAACCAGGAGAGAGAGACTTCAGGGTCCATGACGATGACTGGCTAATATGACGATTTAAGTTCCCTAAAGCCTCTTGGATCTATGTACTGAATCGGGTCCAGTAGAGATAGCAACGTGCCGGAACAGTGCCATCCCGGTCCAAACACGTCCTCGTAACTCTGGGGTTGACCAGCTTTTCAGAGCTAAGTGTTTTATATAAATATTATAATCTTTAAGTTTATCACTAAGACTTGTTGTTTGGATATAATATAGTTCAGGTTAAATGTTAGCATACATCTGCAGGTCTGGTACACATCGAAGCTGTCCCCGTGTGCCATGATGGCTGGCTAGTCAGGTTTCCCCATGATGAGCGAGAACAGGCAGAAATTATAATTCAATTTGCAGCAATTCCCCAAGCGCCTGAGAGGTTTTTTGCTTTTTCTTCGCCAAAAACAACAGCAGCCAGGGTCATGAACATACTTCAGCCTTCACAAGGTGCTTTGCGTTGACTATTTATGGTTAAAACTGGGCGTGTACAGTGCGGGATAAGAGGCTGATTCACGTACGCAGACTTGTGGGTAATCTGTGATTTATAAAGGGAACATTGTTTACAGGTGTGCACGTGCAGGTTGTTATAAATCTGAATCTTTTTATGCCGTTTTTGGCTTTTGGGCGTACGTACACTTTTAGTATGGATCCTACGCACAGTTTTATAAATGAGACCCCTGGCCATTTTATTTTGAAATGACCTATCTGGCTTGACACATTTACTCTTAAAAGCTCTTGAAAGAAATAAAAGAGACACCGAAACAATCACTCACATAGAAGCGTGTTATGAATACTACGACCCACATGAGCTTTTTTCATTTGAAAGGAGAACGTAACGGTAGCTGTTTAGAACATGTCATTGACGATGTAACTACTTAGTTAAGTTTAGAAGCACATCAAGGTTTGGGTTAAAATCATCTGTTGTGTTACTTACCTTTTGTTCATGCATGTGACGCAGAAAGTGACGTAGTTTGTCATTAGCGTCCATAGGTACAAACTCATGTATCTATGTCATTGTAACTTTGAAGCCTTTACACATAGTTGGTTGACCCTTTGTTAATATTAATATTAAAGGATTTTAATCATTGCAGCTTTAAAGCTGCTCAGGAGGAAACGCAAGGAAAAACCTCAACCTCAAGCACAAAGTCTCCAGATTATTTTTGAGGATGGCTCCATTGTGTTCGAGGTGGTTTTGGCCTTCAAAGCAGGTTAATCTGACAGAATAAACTGCTGATCCCACAACGAGCCCTCACTCAGTGATAATCAATGCAGACCACACGGCTGTTTGAGGAGTATCAAACAGACACTGTGGTTCAGGGAGTCGAAACGGAAGTCTGAAGAGACGCTGGAGTGGACTCGCCATCCAGTTATGCCGTAGGTGAAGAAGAAATCAGCATACAATACATCTGTTCTCTAGGTTCTCAAGGTGGAAAACATGTTTGTAGCCTTCAAGAGGATCTTCTAACCTTTTAGTCTCCATTGAATAAAATTAGAAAGAAAAGTAATGGACTTTCAAGCACAAGGACAAAAATAATTTTTTAGTCTTTCATTTTCTTCATTCTTTTCAATGATGATTGTGTGTGATTGACGACCTTGTGTGAGCATCACTATACATTAGCGCACACACGCACAAACACACACACTTGACCTCCATAAGCACCATCTCCAGTGCCTGTGCTTCCCTCCCTCCTCCTACCAAAACCCAGAGGAAATTAGTGGCCTTGTGTCGTTTTCAATGGACCTTGTTTCTTTTCTTTTCTTCTTCGTTCCTTCTCTCTCTCCCTCTCTCTCTCCCTCCGTCCACCTCTGTTGGCGAATTTGATCCAGGCCCGGGATGGGGAAGCAGGGTGAGTAAATGAAATATTGATCCGCTCCTCCGTGGCCTTGCCTTCACCTTGTCCTGCGTGCTGAGTTACCGACTCTTCCGTTCTGCTTGTAATAGGAATTATTACAGGAGGCCGGGGCGAGTAATTACTTGGCATGGCGGAGAGGGTGCAAAGGAGGGGCTGCTCTATATTTTCTCTAAAGAAGTTATTTACCGCACTTGCTACCTTCAACCCAGCCCTGCCCCCTCCCTCCCCTCTGACCCACCCTCCTGCCGCAGCTATGTCATTCTTAACCTTAATTCAATTCTGTTAACCATCATTAATCACACAGGCATCAAGGGAAGTTTATCAAACGTTGGCTGAACCGAGAGGCTGCAAGGCTAACTGAGCAAACACAAGGACTGTTTGCAGAAATGTGTCAGGGATCCAGTCCTGTTTGTGGCTTTGTGCATGTGTGTGTACAACATCTGTCTACAAGCACCTGTGTTGCATGTCAGTTGCTCAACACACACTCTAACCGTGTGTGTAAAATGACACACACGGTTAGAGTGACTCATGATACAAAGTTGTTTTTTTGAATGAGGAATGCAACTTAACTTTAGGATGGAAAATATAGTAAGGAAACAGCTTGTGGTAGAGAAATGGCTCGGAAAAAGAAATGTTGGCATTTCAATTTACTTTATTTTTACCCTAATTTGTAATGGAGGTTTTACATTTTTATCCCTCAAATAATGCAGTTCATTTAATGTTTTGCACAGTAATTCCTTCCATGACAATACATTCATTTTCTGAATACCAAATGGAAATTGCATTAATTCAGACAGATGCTTCAATAATGCTTCACTCACTGCTTGGCTGCCAGCTAGTATCCAATATGTTCATCCAGATGTACAGTATGCATGTATGTATGTATGTATGTATGTATGTATGTGTATATGTATGTATGTGTAAATAGACAAAAAAGAAGTGCATCTGCCATAACGACTTTACAACGTGATAATGTGTCATTGTTCAGCCAGTTTCACTGTAGGTGTGGAAGTGTCATAAATGCTCTGATGCATACTCACATGTTAAATCTAGAGCTGAGCAAGGGTCAACTTTCTCTTGCTGTTTCATGTTATAGCGCACCTAGCAGCAACACTCAAACGCAACAACGTGTGAAATCCAAGCATCCTCGTTTGCGTACTTGCATGGATCATAAGTGCCCTGAATGGACTTCATTTATATTTATAGCGTCTTCCTATCTTACCAGACAAAGCCCTTGAAAATGTTGCCTCTCCTTGACCTATTCACACACATTCAATGGTGGCAGAGCTGCCATGCAAGGGTGGCCTGCCCATCAAGAGGAACTTGGGGTTCTGACACTCAACTCAAGACACCGAACAAACCACCCACTCTGCCTTCTGAGCCACAGTCAACGTTTCTGCCTTAACTGTAGGTTAGCAGGTTTCTAGGCCTTCAGCTACGGCCGACTGTCACCGTTACTCTGCTTTTTTAGGAGTTGAAAGCATGGGCATCAACAAACTTATAGAATGTAAAATTTAAAATTTAAAATTGTGTGTGTCCTGTAGCTTTAAACAATACATTATCAAACTTTATGTCAGCATTGGTAAAGGGGAAATTGAAGAAAGTAAAGATTTATTGTCTAAAGATTAGGAACATCTTTTGGTTTAAAACAAACTCCCAGTTGCAAACTTGGGTTATAAGTTGGTGATTTATTTTTTTAAGATTATTTTTTGTGGCTTTTCATGGCCTTTAATTGACAAGCAGCAGAGGGCTGCGGGTCGGATTTGAACCCGGACTGCTCCCAAACACTGAGCCTACATGGAGGGCACACTCTACTGGGTGAGCTGGAGGTCACCCCATGCGTTGGTGATTGAACTGCCACATCACTTTCTTTTACTTTTTGTTGTGCAGTCCTCTTTTGCCTTATCCTTTCAGAGTAATGAAACTCATCTTATGAATAATGACATTTGTACTAATTCCACAAAATGTTAGATTGCCAGGCTTTTGTTCCTGTATGAGGAGAAGGTTGGTGGGCAGGACACCTGCAGCAGTGACCTGCTGTTGGGTTGGAGTTTGATGTATTCCTGCGTCGCTCCACGAGGAAGTGGCCGTTTGTTTGGGTGATAGATCCACAGCGGTTGCGTCCTTGCCTTAGCGGTGGCCCGTCTGGTGCTGCCAAGCTGGGTGATATCCCACTGCATCAGAGTCCCGCTGAAGGTCACCACTGATGGTACAGAGGAACTAGCAGCGATCCATCCTGGGATGGGACACTGGTTTAACAAGGCTACAGGGCTGGGGAGGAAGGAAAAAGGACAATAAGTAACCCAAAGATCTCTTTTATGGATGTTGTTGAACCATTTGCTGGCAGCCTCATAGTCTGAACAAGTTAATTTAATGAAGAAAAAAACAGCCTTGAAATTATTTTTCCAATATGTCAGGAATTCTTTTCAGGCACAATAAGTTATTTTTTGATAAATATTACTACAAATGCTGTCCAACTTTCTTATTATTCAGTCACTGTAATGGATTTCTGTTGCTTTCACTTTATCTGACAGAGGAATGTGCTGTAGAAAATAATAAAAACTGTCAAAATGTAATGAATGTTCTGTAAGATGCTTTGTAAGTAAATTTATTTCATGTCCAAAGAAATAAAGTAATTGAATTGATACAATAATTGCGTCCAAATTTTGTGAATGTGAAATATTTGGTGGAAAAAAATGTAAGTGAGCGAATAAAGCTCAGGTACAGCTCAAGTCTACAGTACATAAAGATCAAGAGAGTCTCATTATTTTACCTTGTCGTTCCCATTAAAGGAAATTCGGTCAGAAGACGTTTTCTAAAAAATATAACAAAGAAAGAAAAAAGAGAAGGAGCAGCCAAATGCAGATGTTATGAAGAAGTTCATGAATAAATCTGCCTTTAGCAAAGCAAAAATAGCTTAAGTAAAAAGTTATAAAGAGAGAGTAATAAAGAGCTAAAAGGAGGATTCAGAGGCAGAGGATCAATGTTGACACAGCTTATGCCATACACTAGAAGAGTTTGAACAGACTTTGAAAAGACTACAGTTTGACACCATCTCGGGGCTAAAGACAATCATTTAACATCTTTCAACAGTTAGACAACAGCTAGAATATGTGCAGACTGGGGATCCTGTGGGGTCACATGTTGGAAAACAACTACATTTGTTTTAAAAAATTTAACCAAGCTTGCTAGCTGCTTAGTTACTTAAAGGAAAGTTTGCAGATTTTTGGTTCTGCTGTCCATGTAGATGAATGGCGGCAGTATCCGATAATTAGTATGCAACAGTGGAATCGCTAGAAACGTTGTTGTAAGGTCAGCATCAGTGGTGAGGGAAAGCAGCAGAACGTCGGCTGAAAGACGACGAGGCACACATCTGGCACATGTGGCTAGAAGGTCAAGAACAAGCAGAGAGTGGACTGTTTAAGGGGAATGAGGGACAGGTGTGCAGGCCAACATGTCGCACGGTTGCAGTTTGGTTAGGTTTAGGCACCAAAACTACTTGGTTAAGTTTAGAAAAAGTTCATGGTTTAGGTTGAAATCAGTTATTTACAATATCATTGAGTCAAAAACAAAGACAAAGAAAGAAAGAAAAAAACGAATAGAAAGCTACTAAAACTTCCTGAATCGAAAAGATTATTTGATAAGTAGGCCACATTTGGATATTTAGGGTGTACAGTTATTTAAAGCAACTACAAGTAAAGGTTTGGAGGTTTGAAATCTTATTTCTAAAAATGTCCAAAAGGTACAAGTGAGTTGATTTTAAGGAGGTGCTATATGTTGTTCCAGGAGACAGGTGCACTACTATGAAGACAAGTTTTTCCAAGTTTACACTCAGCTTATGGAACCTGAACTTCAAAGCCCAAATCAAGACCACTGGCTCCATTTGAGGAACTTTGTCAATGTTAGAAGTGAGATATCTTAAATAGCTGACAAAGTTTAAACATGTCAAACTTCCTGAACCTGTTTGGACCTAGTTTCTTAAGTCCACACAGCATTCCAGGATGGGAGAAAAACATGCTCTGGCTTATTGGCATGTCTTTAAACCAATCAAAATAGTCATGGTTGGTGCTAAGCACAGGACAGAGCCACGATACCTCCGCAAAATAGCCTCATGGAACAGACATAGAACGTTGTGGTTAAAGACTAGCTCGGACCAAACTAAAAAAAAATGTTTTGCATCTTTGAATTCAGCCCCTAAAATAAAAATCCTGCTGCACAGTTTTGATCGTTTGTGTGCAATTAAAGGGAACATTTTTAAACCTAAAATAGTTTTACCATGCATCTTGGCGCCTCAGCCCTGGCCACTGATGCCTCAGGATCTGGATGGAGCCTTTCTGGGCCGGCCCTCTCTAACTAGATCAGACCCAACCCTCATAGATTTTATTAGCCAACCACTCTATTACATTACATCTCCATTTACAAACCTTAAGCAGCTCGGAGCACGGCTGGGGCTTCGACCTTGTCAAAGAGGAGAAACTCTGACCGTATTGAGTAAGAGAGTGAAAGAGAGAAAGAGAGAGAAAGGAGAGAGAAGATGGAATAAAAAAAATAAAAACAGGGACTGGGCTGAAGTGTAGCAAGTGTGTTTGAGAAGATGGAGAGAGCCGGAGGACAGGGGGGAGAAAAGGGAAAATAGAAAATCAATAAACGGTGGGAGCAGGAGGATGAAGATTGAAGGCTGATGTGACTGGGATTTGGGGGCCGGGGAGACGGTGGCGTGTGAGAGATTGCGGAGTAGCTTAGGGCATCGCCGCTGATGGCCATCGCTGAAAATATATCGATGAAGGCGACGTGAGACGGGGGGACAAGACGGCGCATCTCAGAGGCGACCAGCTTGTCTACTGAGACATTAGGGGGGCGACGGCTTTTTTCAACTTTACCAAAGAGACAGAATGAGTTTTCTTCTGGTATCCAGACCTGTTCATTTCCTCCCTCCAGTGATCTCAAAACGTGTCTTAGGAACCCGTGAATGTGCAACTCCATCCGCCTCACTGTCCACGTGAAAGAGACGGATGATCACTTGGTCAATGATTGATCTTTTCAAGCTGCTACAATAGAAAACAAGTTGATCTGTCTGTCCTCTCTCTTAGAGTACAGTGTCTTGGTAAAGCCACTTTCACAACAGACCAAATGAAAAAGCCATTTGCTCATCGGTGATTGATTCATTTTACTTACCAGCTTATTCCTAATGGAGTTAATACAACTGTAGTCTTGCATTGCCACACCTATCTCCACAGTGCTGCAGAAGAAGTTTTGGTCTCTCCACACAATATCCCTTGGTTTGGAAAAAAACGTGCTCTGGTTTATTGGTATTTCTTTAAACCAATCACAATCGTATTTGGCGGTGCTAAGTTCCAGACGCAGCGGCAAACTCTGCAAAATAGTCTCGGGATGGAACTAATATTGGTCAAACATTCTCACCTCGCAAAAGTAAATGCCACATAAAATATTAAATGAAGTTAACTGTTGCTACAATACAGGAACATGAGCTACATAAATGAGCTGGATACATGGTTAAACTAAATTTTCTCTTACTAGTGGATCGCCGTGTGTATTTTGTCCATAGCAAAAGGTCCCGAAATGTCCCAGTAAGTAAGAATAAATTCTGTAGACATATTCTTTGTAAATCTTTACAATGCTTCCCCGAACGAACTGAACAGGCCTGCTTTGTAGCACAATCCAAATGATTAGCCTGTAACGTTTCTCAGAGGTTCTGGTTAACGTTGCTCGATCTGACCGCAGAGTTTAAAGTCAAAGAACTCAAAGAAAGCAGAAAGTGAGGGACATCCAGCCGAACTTCTACTATCTCATAAATGAACCGTCGAAATGAACTGAGGTTCAGGAACAAGACAACACCTATCTCCCACTAGTTCAAATCCATGGTGTCTCTCTAATTGACCCACCTGTGACTCACTGATAAAAATCACCAGTCCAGAACTGTATATGTGTGTCCGACCCTCTCTTTCTCTTGTACTGTATATCTCAGTTCTCACATCACCCCCCCCCCCCCAACACCTTTTTTCCAACAAGTCCTCTGAACCTTATAACAAAATAGGCTGTTTATTCCTAACCTCTAATATAACCCGCAGCAGAGTTTTCCGTCCTCGTTTCTAAACCAGAGAGTCTAACTGTCGCCAAATAATCCGCTTACACGCCATCTTTTTCCATTCAAAATATGTCACATTGACCCCTTCAGATGAAGAACAGCGGGGAGACTTGTAAATGACTTTCCATTTGTCAGAATGAGCGATTGTAAATCGGAGGCATCCCTCTGTGATGGTGATGCATTTCCCCTGCCTCGGTCCGCACAGTGATTATAACTCTCATTTGGTTCTTATATTACATCACTGGAAAGCTTGCTAGTGCTCACGGCGTGCATTACTTACAAACTAATGTACCTCCCCAGCCCAGATACACTATCACCAGGCTCTATTGTTGCCTGCTGCTCCATAATATGCCCGTTATTTGCCAGCATACTGATTTTCTAACATCGTGTTTGGAAACTGAGGAATGTACAGGCAGATATTCACAATATACGTATTCACATAGACACAAAATATATTTCTTCTCCTCCTGTCTGTCTCTTTGTCTACCCATCTCCCTCCTCCCCTCTCTATTTCAGAGGAAGAACCTAATGAATATTTCCCTTTGAGCGGGAGAGTGTAAAACAAACACAAGCCTGGATCTCCTCTCCCTTTTTGGTGGTTCCTTGGAGGGAAAATGTAAGATGCATGAAAATGCTGTAAGGCTGTAGTTCACATGCAGCATTAGGGCATCTGCACCGCCTCCTCTCGTCTCAACTCCTCTCCAGTCCTCTCATCATCTCCAACAACCTGGCAAACACTAATGACAGAGTGCCGAGATGAGGCTGGTGACTGCTGCAAAAAAGATCTCTGCAACCCAAACTGAGCTGCTGATATTTCTGCAGATGACTTATAATGTAGATGCATAACATTGGAAAAGTGAGAATACAATCCCATTGCAGATTCAGTGTGAAGGTTGTCTCAAGTGGGTTAGGGTTAGGGTTTAGGGTTTTATACAGAGAAAGACAGAGAAAGACAGACTTAAAGGGGAGCAAAAAAGTGGGAATGTGTTGTATCGAAAATAGACACAAAAGGCAGCACTAGATTGGCTTAACTAATGTGAAGAAGAGTCCAAGGAGACGAAAAGTAACGTCTCTAAAAATAGATCGTGAAGGGTAGTGACACTGAGGGGGATCACAAAAGGAAGCACTAACATTGACCAATTAGTGTGAAGGTAGTCTAAAGTTTACACTTGTGTTTTATCTATTTCTTTTTTTGAGGATACTTGGGTTTTACCTATTTAACTGATTTTGTGTAAAGTACTTTGAATTGCCCTGTTGCTAAAATGTGCTATACAAATAAAGCGGCCTTGCCTTGCCTAAGAATGTGAAAAAGACACAGCAAGAACTAGAAATTGTTTGATGATGAAATTAGTGGAAAGATTAAATGGAATTGTATGAAACCTTAATTGTTTTTGAGATATGCCGGTTACACGCATAGACTGTATAAAAATTATACAAAAGTGCGCTGCCGTCTTTTAATTTTGGAGCCAGAGTCTGGGCAGTAGTAATTGGGCTATGGAACCACAATATCAAAGTCCCCACCATAAACCCGCCCAACTAATCGCATCAATCACAGCTGTCAATCACACTCATTATTACAGCATCAAATAACTAATAAAAAACAGAATTATGATGCTCCACTGCTGTCATCTAAAAATGAGACGCGTGCTTTTGGTTACTCCTGTGTGAAATTAAAGACACATTGTTTTAAAGATGACTGCAAATTTCAAATGATAAATCTACTGAATTATCTACAGTACCGTACTTTTCATCTCCTTCTCAAATGCCCCGACTGTGACCCTCGTAGCTACAAAATGGTGCCAGAAAACAGCAAATGTGTGCTGGGTGAAAGACTAAAAGACAAATTCCCAGTTCATGACAACTTGTTCTCAACTGGGACATTATGTTAGCAACGCTGTGCAGGAAAAGTAAAAATATCATAGAATAAAAAAGTGACAGCAAGAAGCACTTGCATGAAAAGGTTTTCATGCTGTGAGTTGTATAGAATCAGAACGGACAGTTTCACATGGTGTTCTGAGTGCGAGTTAAGCAATAACTCCATCTAAACTCAGATGTGTTACTCTCTGCAACCTCCAAACTGCTTGCTGGTTCTACAGGGTGGCTGCTCGGTGCAGCAGGCCTCCCCGTGGCCACGCCTGGTGTGTTGACTCTGATCAAAGGGGCTCCTGCGGGAAGACTACCCAGAGAGGGAGCATTCCAGCCTGAGTTTCTGCCGGGCACAGATGGCACGCAGCAAGCCTGAAGGCCCGGGGCAGGAGCTGGTGTTAAAAATCAGAGGGATGCGGGCATGGTGTTGGGGCCGTCTGGGGAGAAGAGCCCCCTGGCTGCTGACAGTCCATCCAAATGGAGGCAATCTTGGAGCCCCTCAAGGGAATGACTTGCAAATGTACCTTCGTACTAGCGTTCCTCTATCTTGTCCATCTGATGTATGAATGATGCCAAACGGGGGGGAGGGGGGGGAGTGATGATGTGGTGGAGGAGAGGCAGGCAATCTCTGTGTGTCCTTTGAAGCTTGTCTTATGGCTTTTCACTGTCAGGTCGCTCTCCAGGGACAGTAAGGGAATCTGGCTCTGGAAGGCATCTCTACTCTTAAAATCCGAGGCTGAGTTCATGCATCCAGTCTGGAAAGTCTCTGCATAAAGTGAGCACATTCCCAACGTAACCTGTGACATTCAGACTTCCTCTAATACAGAAACAGTGACTTGTGAACAAGCTATGTCAATGTGCACATAATAAATGCAGTGTGTGGTTAAAGTAAAAATCTTGTTTTTGTGTTTTTTTCATGGCAGGAATGAGCATAGTGTGCAACCCCAGCTGGGTGCAGCTACAGGAGCAATGGAAAAGGCAACGTATTCTTCACAAATAAAAGGATTGATGCAACATTTTGACCAACAAGGGCTTCACAAGGCTTTTTGTCCTAAAATGATAACATGAAAGGCCCGAAATTCACCAAACACAGCTTCACGCCAGCAGCCATGAGAGCTATCAACACAACTTTACTCTGTTCTTTCCACTTAATTGTTACTTCTCCACTTCACCGGCCAGGCTGGAGTCCTCCAATTTAAACGATGATCTTTTGTAACTGCTTTCCAGAACAACACTTACGTTTTTTTTTTTTCTTATCTTACATCACTATTGACAAAACAACATCATGTGTCAGTGGCTTCATAAACGGTTACAAATCCCTGTGGCACTACCATGGTTAAGGTTTCACCACAATATTGACTTCAGGGTTAGGGTTAAGGAATGACTGGCGTTATGTCACGACCACATGCACTAACATGCAAGCGGGTTACAACACACAGAGAAGGAGCATGACTCCATTGGATGCCAATACTCCACTCTATTTTCACATATTAAATATTTGTTTGCTGCTATATTAATGATGTGACTGTTGAGTACAAAACTGTTGGTTGCACCAAACAAGCAATGTCAAGACACTACATTGGGATTAATTGATAATGGGAATAATTACTTGTTGCTGCCCAACTTGATCTATCAGGCGAATATGTAGTTCAGATAATTTCAGTTAAATTGGACTTTTTTTTTGAATTACTTGTTGCCTGCCCTACAAAGAGATAAAGAGTAGATTCTGCAAATGTAAAAGCTTTGCAATCTTGAGTGACATGTTATCAGGAATGTTGGCCACAACTAAAATAAGACCTGGGGTTTAAAAACCTGGGTTTTGCCTCTAAGTAGATGTTTTTGTGCCTGAGCTTCAGTCTGTCTGCAGAGTTCTCCGGTCAAAAGCCTATCTTTAGCCTGCTGTGTGATTGTGGCAGAGCTCTGTAGGCCTTGTTTAGTCCCCTAGTGCAGAACTAATGTGCTTCAGATCAATAGTGGCTCAGAGGCAGGGGCTAAGATGAAGTCTGTACAACAGCAACAGAAACAGGGCAACTGTGCTCTCACCATGCTGTCCCTTTTTTAACTTCAGACTTCCCCTGTTTAATCTGAGTTTAAAAAGATCTTCAAAGCTTCAAATTAAAGTGCACAATGGCTGCAGATTGAAAGAAACACACACTGGGAATAGGTGCACTTTTTACTTGCTCTGATGGTTTCCAGCGTGACATATTTTCTCTCAAATGTCCACATTGATTGTCTTTTCTTCTTTTTCTTCTTTCAATTTCTGTGAGGCAATTCATGTATAGTATTCTTCAAGCTTGGTCAGAACTAAATAGCCTTATCTGTGGCTGCCTGCCGCCTTGTGTACGCTGTGTCAGAGACGATTGTTTTCGGAGGACATCACAGGCAGATGGACAGATACTGCCGTGTGCCGACTCCTTGTCAATTCTCTGAGCGGCAGCATGTGCGTTCAGTCTGTGTTATCAGGCGGGAGATTGATTTCTCTGTCCATCTCGTTCGCCCTTCCCTTTGTGTTTCAAAGCTCAATTTAGAGAGGCCTATGATGTATTGACGTGTGCGCCGTGAATTACCCTGCTAAAAGATGCAAGCGCACAAAACATCTCCCAGAAACGGATAGGTTCTGTCCTTCCATTTGTGACGGCGGGTTGTTGCCGTTCTGGGCACGTCCTCATTGTAAGGCGACGTGTGATGCCTTGCAGAGGTGAGAGGCTAATGTTTGTCAGCCAAACGTCTGACTGCAACAGCACTAACTAGATAATGTCGCACTAAAATAGGATGTCAATGGTGACTAATAAGAAAGTATTTGCCTCGTGGTGCAGCTTTTTTTGGTGTGGCTCTGTTCACCTTTCAAGCACATTCATCACTGAGCAACACAATAAGCGAACAAACACCATCACTCTCTACAGCAGGAACCCACCATGCCCCCCCCCCCACACATACACACACACTCTCTCTCTTTATCCACTCTCCCTCCATAAACCTGGGCCTTTATTTCATTACCTCGACAGGTCATTTGTAGGCCTGAATGCTGCACATCTAATTAAGAAACTTGCTTAATTAAAAAAGAGGCAATAAGCCCTTTAATGGTGACGAAAAATAATGACTGTCAGTGCGGGAGCCAATAATGACCAAATGAAAAACTTATGCTTGTACTTAGACTGCCGTCTGCCTCAACTCCAGTCTGGACCTGCAGAACGCTCAGCCAGCCGCCATTGTTGTTTGGTCATGAGGACAAATGGGATAGTTAGTGGCTGTAATAGATGTGGCAGTAAAAGCCACCATGGCCATATTAGCTCTGCTGCCTCACCCATCAAGAGCCCAGCAGAATATCAGCCGCTAAAGGCCTTGAGGAGAGGAGGCATGTCTCCAGAATACAGAGGAGCATGCAGCTAAATGCCAGTGGGCTACAGTCATTTATCTCTCCATAATGTTTCACGGCTATTATTATGCTCATTCAGGCCCTCTGATGTACAGATTTGAGAGTTCATCGGTGTCAGATGGTTGTAATATTGTTATCTGTTGAGTTTTTGATGCTAATTGTCAAACGTTTGACCTTGTTCCCCTTCACACCATGAACACACTGGAAGATATTTAAAACCCTGTGAAAAAGACTTGCAGGCTTAACAACCTGATTTTGGAGATCACAGTAGTCTACATTCAGATTTCAGGCTCCATTAGTCTGACATCTAAAAAACAATAAAAATAAAATGGTCCAAGACATAATATTGAAAATTAAGAAAGCTGTGGCTGAAGAGCAGGTGTGTAAACTGGGTAGCTGATTGGGCAATTAGGAGCAGGTGTGCAGGTGAGTGTGTAGATCTTGATGTGAAACGTGGGAATATTATGACATGTTACAGTAAGAAAAGCACTGGTGTGAATATTAAAATCAATGATGGCTGGAATCCATTTAGTTGCTTCAGCTTCAGGGTCCTGGTTTTGTTCATGCTGGCTCACTCATGCTGAATCCGTGTATTCTTCGTTCATTTTGTTTTTCAAAATAAAGGCATGAAGCAAAAAAAGCAAAAGTGACTTGTTTTCTGAAAACTCGTTTTCAAAAACCAAAATGAAAAAACGGAAGAAGACTTGTTTTCCAATTTCTGATTTTGTGTGCTCAAAAAACTAGGTTTTCAACCAATTTGGATATCTGCTGCAAATAGTGTGACCCAGAAGGAGTCATCCATGTGTCAGAGGGTCCGCTGTTAAACTATTGAAAAAGAAGTAACATTAATGAAAATAAAAAAAGGAAACATCGTGATTAACTGGGACTCTAATTGAACAGAGCCCTCATTAATGTTGTTAGTAACTCCTGTGCTTGTCCTACTAACCAGTTAAAAATGTTCGTAGGGAAGGAGGTCTGTGAGGAGAGAGATTATTGACCAGCATTTCTTTCAACATTTACTCGTCACATGTCGTTGCATGGTTGCTGTTTAGCAAAAGCTACATTACCTCTCTGGAAATGATTTACGTTATTTAGATGTGGGAACTGGATGTTAATGATCAATACTATCATTACACCTGCATTCTAACTTGAGCATTAGTAATATCAGCTTAAAGTATCAAAGTAAAAGTACTTGTTTGGTACCTGTAACCTATTATTAAATTGTTGATACTGATGCATCAATGTGTAAGTAGCTGCTGAAGGTGGCGCTAGTACTATCTTACAGTTCGCTAGTTTATTTCCCCCTGAAATGAAGTGGAGAAACATAAAGTAGCAGAAATTGGAAATACTAAAGAAAACTACAAGTGTCACGACAGTTATGCACAAAAAGAAGAGAAAGAAATGCACAAAGTTCATCACCCGTCTTTTCACATTGTGAGAGAGCTATTTGGTAAATTGCGCCTTTCAGGAGAGCCATCATAACTTGGGAGAGCGCCATAACTTTGCTGTGTGCTATGTGCTGTTATAAATACCAGCAGCGAGGCTTTTGAATGCATGTAAATACCTTCATGAATGCTAATAGCACATTTACAATACAAAGCAGCGCGTTCAAGAAGCTGAAGGAGCTCGAACATAATGCGTTTGCTTCATAACAGATGGTTGCATCGGGCTGTAAATTTCCTCACACAAGGCCAGCAACTCTGCCATGATGTGACCAGGGCGGCGAGCAGAACGGGGAGAGGGAAGGTGGAGGACGAAGTCAAGGATGAGTGTGCTCTTTGCTCGGTTTAGGCCGAGCTGTGATTGCTGGGCTATTGTTTGACAGCGCTGTTTGTTGCTGCAGTGAAGCGATAATCAATGCCTGTCTATCAGCATGAGGGAGAGAATTTCTGAGGCTCAGTGGGGGTAGAAAGAAATTTGTAAAGAGCAGCAGTCAGGGATAGCGTTGACTGTGAAATGGCAGCAAAGGTCACAGCTTTTCAGGCATGGGAGACAAGTCACAGTTCCTTTTTTAACCCAGACCTTGGTGATGAGAGTAAGCACAGTTTCTTACATCATGATTGAAGAAAAGAATTCACCTTGTGATTTGCGGTGAAACAAACACACTCTTCAGTCACACAACGCGGCGTTTCTTATTTCATCCAAAGCCGTCTCTGCTGCACAGCTACTTTATTTATTGTGTTGATTCAATGAACTTAAATTAGATGAGACACATCCATTGCTGCAGGACAGGACAAAAGCTCTCCAGAGTAGAAACACTGACTGGAGCTTCAACTGAAGAAAAAAGGAAAAAGAAAATCCTCACGCTTCAAGGTTGCTTTTCCCTTCTCATGTAAAATGGCTTGTCATTATTAAATCAGATCAGATTGTGTTTGTATTTGAAGTTGTAGCAGGGTTTTATTCAGGGTTTGAAGTAAAGTTTCATCTCATTTAACACATTTGTTGTCAGTGGTACTTGTTGGTCTCCTATCTGATCAAGCACCTGAGTCACTTTTATGTGAAAATATTGAAAATCTAATAAATCCAAGTAGGTCAGACCTGCTTAAATTTCCCTTTCAGATTTACGTTGCTGCATCAAGCTGCATCAGCACAAGGGAGAACTATGCAGTTTTTTAAAGCTTAATTTACCTAACCGTTCGTTCACACCGCCACAGACTCGAGCGTCTAAAGTCACCGGAAGTCATTCATTTTTAATGGAAACCGGCTTCTCTCAAGTGCAAGGAGGGAAAATCTGTCGGCGTCGCGTTTTGGGCGTTTTGATCGTGTTGAGCGTCATTCAGAAAGCAGAATTTTTTCACTGTTGCTGGGTTACCTTTCGTTTATAATATAACGTTGTTTGTACATAGGAACAAGTCAACCTTACCTGCCGGTCACATCCGCTCACAGTGAAGTCCTGCACGGCCCGGGTCACTAGGTTAGTCTGGCGGCTGCTCGCTCTGCCTGCACGCCGCTAGGGCTCAGCGGCTAACGAGCGAGCTAACTGCTAACAGACTCCGTTGCGACCAATTAATAAAACTTCTGTAATTATTAATGTAATTTATGAAGGTGTCTAGTGTCCGTGTGTTGGCCGTGGCTGCGTGTGCTTCTCCCGGTCGAACAGAGAACGCCGCCACGTCAGAGCGACCAAAGCTTCCCCGTACTTTTTGACAAGCGTCCTTGGCGGAGCGGCCGGAGCATTTTTGCAGCTCAAGTCGGTGGCGGTGTGTACGTACGGTTAAGTGAACAGACTCGGAGTCATTGGAATGGTTAGATGACTTTCTTTTGGGTTGAATATCTGGTGGTGTGATATCAGGTCTCGCAATTTAACAAATTGCTTCATGGCACTGCACACACAGGCCTACACACCCCCATTTAGGAACCGACTAGCTAGAAGAACGAGGTAGGATGGAGTTTTTCACACTATCGTCATGGCTGACACAAGTCAGACACAAGTGAACATAGGAGCTGCCACATATTCCGAAGCTGTGGGGGGAGCTCTATGGAAAACCTGCGAGCAAAAAGCCAAGAAGTGGCCAAAACTGCAAAGCGCCCATTAAATGAAACAATAACTTTAAAAATAAAACAAGTTTAACCAAACATCAAAGCACTGAGAATGAGCCAAAGGTGTTTGGGATATTGTCAAATCAGTCTTTAACAAGATTTCTTTCAATCTTAAGACAAAAAGAAGAAACAAGACTAAAAGTGTTCTGTCATGCTAGTGGCTCTGTGAGAGGGACTTTATGTTGTTATGTTGGAGGATTGCACTTGATAAAAAGTTTTAGTACAATTAATCATGAGTGAGCAAGACTGTCTGCATTAAATCTTATTGCAATCCAATCAGGAGTTTTTTTAGCTGTTTCAGTCAAATCCACAAATGTTAGCATTATTCTGGGTTTTATTGTCGGGGAGCCACAAATGTCTTCACAACATTTCAGGACAAACAATCCAATAGTTGTTGAGATATATCTAGTCTGGACCAATGGAACAGCCAACTGCCAATGTGCCAACTGCATTGATGAAATTTTGAATATCTAACTAATTACTTTGCAGACAGTATTTGTCTCACCATTCTTGGCCTGTCCTCCGCTGGACGCACATTTTAACCATCAGGGATGAAATTTATGAGAACCTATCATTCTTAATAATTTATCATCAAAGTAGGCTTCAAAATCCTTCCGTGATACTCTTTTCCAACGGGACACTGACGCACAAGGCAACCTTTAGCGTCTGTATGGAACCCACCGGGCAGAGCAGTTACATCATCTAGTATGAAGAGTGACAATGGCAGTAATTAAGACCAAAATTGATGGGGGGGGTTGGCATTGGCTTGGGAACCACAGGGTTGCCAGTTCAACTGCTCATACAGACCAAATGTGAAGTGCGGGCTGAAGCTGGAGCAGTGCCAGTTAAGCACGAGTGCTTTTAATGGGCAGCAACACATTGTAAAGATGTATTTTCCTTTTGTAAAGTATGTTCTCTTCTTTTGTGTTAGGAGGGAGGCCTTTCACACAGGGGATGGGGGCTCGTGTCCCCTTCATGTCTCGTGTGTCACTTAAAAATGCATCTTTTAACCCCACACACAATGTTTTCCTAACCCCAACTAAGTGGTTTCACCTTGCACTTTGAAAAGTGAAGGGGTCAAGCATATGTTGGCAAGGCATGTGCTACTAAATATCACGCAAGCATTGGCTCTTTATGTCTCATGTCTGAATAACAGTTACCTATACTGTATGTATGGCTGATTGACATGAAGCTATTACTTAAATATGGGAAGTTTGCAACGTTATGTATTCAAGGAGCTTTGGTCTCATTTCTATTCCAACACCGCACCACGATGTGACCTGCCTCCTCTGTCTTCCTTTCTTTGTGATAAATGGAGAGTTTCACACGGTGCTCTCAGTGTTTGAGCGTCTGATGAACGCACAGACGATGTAGCGTTAATGGGTTTGTGAGTGCTGTTTTAATTTCCCATGTGGAGGCCAGGGGAGCCCGTCCTCCTGACCCTGGCGTGTGTCGGATAGCCCTTCCAGAGCTCAGCGGAGAAAAACGGCCTTATTAGCCCAGTTCATTAAAATCATTAATAGTCATGAAATGAGAGGCACCAGAGTCCAAAAGGCTTAATGCTCTATCCATATTAATTAGACGCCCACAAATCTAAAGTGAGGGAAAGCGGGGCTGCTGCTGCAGAACGCACACAAATGCGCACACACATACACACGTTTTAGCAACCTGCCTACTGTGGCGTAACCTCCTCACACCCCTCACGCTTCCCTCGGCTGTCACCGCCGCTACCCTCCTGTTACTACTCCCGGTTAAATTCCGTTTTAATTAAAACTGATCACATTAAGAAACTGATGTGGTTAATTAACTGGACTCTGGTGGAAGTGGCTTCCTCCACATCTGACGGCTGCATTGTAAAACACTTTTTGTCGAGGGCAGCAGGGCAGCATGTCATACCACCATCGGCACCCCCACCGTCTTCCACCCTCACTCCCCTTCCCCCTCTTCACACCATCCACATTTCTCTTTAAATTCACTGCAATACTCCCCTGTCTTCACAAGTCATTAAAATCATTTTCAGGCCCCAAGACTCTTAATTCACAGGAAAATCTCCCAACCTGGTGACTGCATCTGCTGCAAAATCTTTTTTGAAAGTATTTCATGAAATGTCTGTGTCTTTGCTCTCTGCTCTTCAATACTCAAAATAGCTCTATAGTCAACCTAGTAACGTCTAATTTCAGCTGTAGGAAACCACAATTTTAAAATGTGTTTACTTCTATTTGCACAAAATTAAGTTAATTTGTTAACACCAAATTCTTTTTTGTGTGTGACCAAATCGTTTTTTCTATTCAACAAACATAATTAGCAGCACGGGACATACATGACCTCCCCCCAGAAATAAAAATAAAATCCATTAGATAAAATGAGATGGTATGTATGGATGTAAGACTGTATATGTACAGTGAAGCCTTGTGGAGGTGTACAATTTTGTCCCTAGTGTCTTTGGACAGCTCTTTGGTCTTGGCCATGTTAGTAGTTGGATTCTTACTGATTGTATGGGGTGGACAGGTGTCTTTATGCAGCTAACAAGCTCAAACAGGTGTTCATCTAATTTAGGATAATACATAGAGTGGAGGTGGACATTTTGAAGGCAGACTAACAGGTCTTTGAGGGTCAGAATGGTAGCTGATAGACAGGTGTTCAAATACTAATTTGCAGCTGTATCATACAATTAAATAGTTAAAAAATCATATATTGTGATTTCTGGATTTTTTTTTTTTCAGATTATGTCTCTCACAGTGGACATGCACCTACGATGATAATTTCCGACCCCTCCATGATTTCTAAGTGGGAGAACTTGCAATAAAGCAGGGTGTTGAAATACTTATTTTCCTCACTTTATATACGCAAAACAACATCACCCCACCCTCCAGGACCCCGAGGCCTGGCAACTGTAGTGACAGGTCGGCCTTTTAATGGATCTGCCATTAGAAGCCACACATCCACAATAACCTGTCTAGAACCATTGACGTAGGCTGTTTGAAAAGTCCCATATAAATTATGTCAAGAAAAAAAGATTCTTTGCAGCTGTGAGCCCAGCAAGGACTATCCTTTTCTAACATTTAGAAATCTGGAGTGAAAAAGTGTCATTCACTAGCAGAACTGGTATTGTCGTGGGAACTGTCCCAGAAATGAATGTTGTCAGTTCCGAGGCAACATTTTGCCAAATCCATGCAACAAGGGGTTCTCCCAAAGCATGTGAAGAAATGTGCCCATGGTCTTTAGCAAAAGCAATGTGCATGAAGCATCCCCAATGATTTTCTTAACTGTACGCATGCACTGCGGCTGACTTGAGCTTCAAAGTTACCGAAATCATTCATTTTGAACAGAAGCCGGCTTCTCTCAGCTGTAACATGCGGCAAATCCATTGGCGTGTTGGTGTTGAGCGTCAAGCCGAAAGGTGAAACTTATTCAACTTTTATTCAACCGGCAACCAATCAGATAGACATCCTTTGCGCTGGCTGATTCCAGAGAAACATGCGAGTGAATATAGAATGCTGCTGCGTCAGAGCGGTCAAAGCGTCAAAAGCTTCCCCATACTTTCTGACAACGTCCTTGACAGGGTGGCCAGAGCTTCTTTTGCAGCTCAAGTCGACCACGGTGTGTACATAGAGTTTAACACAGGGGGTTGAGGGGGCCATATAAGTCCTATGGACAAAATTTTAGTTTTGCTAGATTTGCTGGTTGGGATTTCTAGAAGCCAATTTAACATGATTCCATACATTTCTCCGGTCAAAATCCAGCTCTAGCCCTGAAAAATTCCTCCTCCATACTCTGTCTAGTGGAAGTGTCTGGTGTGAGGCTTCCCTTGTATACTGATGTAAGGTGGATACCCTTGGCCTGGTCCCACCAGACTCTTCTACATTTCATTTGTTGAGAGTCAGACCACTCTCCCTTGAAAAGTGTTAACTTACTTGAAGGCAGGTACTCTGTTGAACTGCTATACTCCGTTAGCCTGGCTCCGCCCTCCTACGTACTGTCTGGTAGGACCAGGCTAAAAAGAGGGGAGACAACAACAACTATTGGCTTAGCATCGCTAGTGTTAGCCTTAGCCAACTCCTTCACCACTAACTGAGCGAGCTGGAAAATCAAACTTTTGCAAGAACATGCAAATTGTTAAAAGTCAGTTGGCAGAGAAAGAAACCACCCAGCCATAAAAAAGAACTGAGACTGAGGGGACTATGTCCGACATCTAAGGCGATGATAGGCATGTAATACGTGGTAAAATTGATATAGCCGTACAGTCAAAAAAAAAAAAAAACTGCTTTAGAAGCCGGACCAACCGGAGAATGCAAAAAGATCGTAGACAGAGGTTCATATTAAACCAGCGATTTGTGGAGTTCAACCCGCCGCTTCTGAGGACTTCCTTAACCGGGCGTTAAGGAAGTCCACAGCTTCGCAGAGATGGTTAAACACAATGTATTCTGATCCATTTTTAATTTTCAGACTTGCCGGGTACAGTAGGAAAAATTCCATGCCTCTCTTCCATGCTGTCTCCATTGCTTGGTCAAAAGCTTATCGCCATATGATTGAAGGGTTACTGTAGTCTGTAGTCACAGTTTTGCTGTCAATGATGACCGGGTCCTTCTTTGAGGCTCGGACAACAGCCTGGCGGGACATATAACGAAGGGTGTTGTAAATAAAAGTATTTACAACCACTGTAAATTTGTTGAGTCGCATGATTTCCAGCTGTTCGGTCTGGAGGGACGGGATCTACTCAGGCAGAGAACGTGTCAGAAACTGCACAGCGTTCGATCCCTCTGTCCTGTCCTGTCTGTGACCTGTGTGTTAGTTGCAATGCCGGCTCCTGTCTTCCATGTCCGCCATTTTAAGTCCAAACCTTCCCATAGTCCACATCTGCCTTTGAATTGTCTTTAACAAAAATGTTTAAGGTCAACATTTCAGCTTTGCTAGTTCAGTTCAGATGACATCCAGCTTACTGTCTGTGCCCTCGGCCAACTCATTCAACTGCGTTTCTCCATCGTTGTGTCTGTAATGGAGCCAAGCTCGCCACCGTATTGCCCTTTATTTGTCTTCGCAGAGGCTCCATTTGTATTGTTTCTCCTCACAGAGTTGACCATACCTACTGCTAAAAGCTGAAAACTGTTGAGGCAATGGAGAAACTCAAACATTATGAGATAAATTAGTCAAGAAAGGAATAGTCAGGCAAGAGCCAATATCCAGTGCTTGTCCAGCAAGCTACTTGACTCACCTTTCCACCAAATTTGCTAATAAGCTTAATATCTGTTACTGACTTTAAAGATAAAACAGGTTGTTTATCTGCCTAACAAACCCAATCTTAATTGTGCATCAGTGTTGAAGTGTTCAGGAAGATTTTAGGGAATTTAAAACAAGTTCATAACACATTGTGGCTAGTTGGGGGAGCCTGGAAATAACAGTAAGAGCTTTCAAAGCAAATACACGGAGGGTAATGTTCAGTTCCTGAAATGAGGAGTTTTACCAGCAAATACACAGAGTAAGTTTGCAGTGATGTGTAGAAAGGTGGAGTTTTCCCTGCAAATACCCAGAGTACGTCTCGTGTTACGCAGGTTTGAATTCTTGCAAACAATAAAGTCATACTAAAGTGTCTGGTGCTGAGCTACAGCATTAGATTAAACCTTGATGATATATAATAGTGCCAGTAAAATATGGCTGATTGTACCTTTAAATGAGACACTACAAGGTTGATCCCTGCACGATATAAAGAAAATGAGTAGATGTTAGATTCTTTATGGGACTCAATAATCGTCTAAATAGCTGGCTAAGATGATTTTTTCAGTGTTGGCTCAACACTTCTCTTCCCCTTCTTGGTCTTCAATGGATGCTTTTTACAGTTCATGCTCCACCAACACCCCTCTTCTTCTTCCTTTTCCTTTCCCTTTTCCCTTTTTCCTTCTTTTCTTCCCTGTCTCCTCTTTGTCTGTCTTCCCCCCCTCTTGTCAGCGCCTCCCTGTCTTTCGCGCCGGCTTCCGACTACACAGCGCTCTTGCTAGCAGTTAGTAGTTATGGTTTGGGGCTGGTGAGCCGACAGCACTACAGCAGACGGCGAGATAAGGCTGTGACCTCTCTGGCCGGAGAGGATGAGATGAATACATTTACTCCCTGTGTGATGGGAGGCTGGGCTGGAGGAGTGGAGGAAGAGGATGGGGAGAGTCAATGTGTGTCGTCCCTCGGTACCTCGCCCCACCAACTAAATCTGCTGGATCTGTAACAAGGGCTTCAGACAGCGAAAAGGGGAGGAGGAAAGGGGGATGGGAGGGGCAGCAGGATGGAGGAGGAAATGGAGGGGCTGTGTGGTTGGGGTGTATGTGTGTGTGTGTGTGTGTGTGTGTGTGTGTGTGTGTGTGTGTGTGTGTGCTTATACAGTACAAGTGTGTATCGTCTCGTCTTTTTCCCCAAGGCCTGATATTGGATGATGTCCCAATTGATTCATCACCCTGAATATGTGTGTGTGTGTCTGTGTGTGTGTGTGTGTGTGTGTAAGCTTGAGTGAAAGTATCTGTGTGTACAGTACTATATGTGCATGCATGCTGATGTCTTTTACAATATGTCCGCGTCTCGTTTTCCTTTTCTGATTTTTCTGCGCATACATTCTATAAGTAAGTTTTAGCATCTACATCTACTTTACTTTCAAGGCCTTTACTTGAAATGAACTCAGTTAACACTTATAGGACAAAGATGTGTTTATAATTTTTGCAAGGTTTCCTGCTTTTTATTATTATTATTTTTATTATTTCATCAAGGAGAAAAGGAGAGGTGAAGTGATTGACAGGAAGCAGAGTAATACAACGCTACACTGTCAAGATGGAGCTTTTGAAGACAATTGCTAAGTTTGCTCAGTTGACGCGTTTTTGATACTGAACAAGAAAGGAAAACCGCAGATGTCATCTTCTGAAGAAGGAAAAACGAGCTAACCTAAAAACAAACACTTTTGCATTATCTTTCCCCATCAGTTGCAAACTGCCTATACTTAACATTTGATCATCTTCAGAAGCATGTCAGATGCTAAACACTGATCTGTTCATTTTAGCACACAATGAAAGGCTTTCCAGAGACTTGAAACTTGCTTGAAAAGCTGTTGATAAACCATTACATTCACAGTGAGCATTTCTCCTTAAAGGTGAATTCAAGGACACTCAATTAACAGCCTTATACTGATGATCCATTCATAGAACATCCAAACCAAGAAAACAATCATGATGAAAAATATTAGGATAATATGAATGTGTGCACTCCTGCAGTGCAAAAGTTATGTTTTTTTTTATAGTTGACACTGAAATCTCAGTTGAAGCATCTTTGAATCCACCGAAAGAGAGTGTCCTAAACTGTTACTGCTAACAGCTTCATGTCTATGCAATGACCAGCTCATTGAAATGAAATGAAATCAATAATCTCTGCTTGCTTTGAAACTGTTTATTAAAATATGAAAAACTGCCATAACAGGCAGCACCATAGAGGAGGAGGGGGGAGAGGAGGATGTCAGTCAGGCTGGCATCAATCATGGGCAACGCCTCTCCCCCCCTACACGAGACTGAGTTCCCTGAGCAGCTCCTTTAGCAGCAGACTGCTGCACCCTCAGAGCAAGTAGGAGCGCCACCGCAGCTCCTTTATTCCAGCAGGTGTCCGACTCTTTAATGCAACATCATAATGAAGCTGTTTCTGCAATATGAGCCATCACTGGACAATATTCTGCACAATGCATATTTATTTATTCATCGCTCTTTGTTCCCTCCAACTGTGCAATACTTCATTTCTAGTCATCTGTATATCTGTGTTTATATTCTGTCTGTTTATATACAAGTGTTTATTGTGTAAATTTGTTTTATTATTATAAGTAAATCCTTTTATACTTTATGTATATTTTCTCCTGTCTACTTTTGTGTATTTGTGTTAGTTGGATGTGCATGTAAAAACGTCTTATCTTATGTTTCTTTAAGTGTTGACATGAAAAATACACGAACTCTACAAATCATGTTGTTGTTGACCAATTTTGAATTCAAGCTATAAAGTTTGAGATTTTTGAGGTGTATTTTTTCTACGATTACAGGCAGCCAATGGCTTCCATTCATTTATACACATTTAGCATGCGCCAATGTGTCATGAATAGTTCTACCAAATCTTTTCATTCTTCATTTATTTTCCATTCTAATGACTTTTAGAGGTCTGAAGAGGTAAAAGTATCACATTTTCTCAAAGGAAAAAATGAAAAATTAGACAAATATCAGAAAAGATCATATTTTTTTCATTTCATCAAGTATCTTTTGTCTTTTCTCTTCTTCTTCGAATCATCTTAAGACCTCTCAGGTTTATCTTGCGACCCCAGAGATGGGGGTCTACCCCAGGTTTGGAAACACTGAATCAGCAAACTGTTAGTCCGGCATTGCATGACCAGCCTCCACAGCGCTGCGAGTCCACACAGCACACTGAGATAAGAAAAAACGTGCTCTGGTTTGTTGGCATTTCTTTAAACCAAATAAAGAAATAATTTATTGAATAAATCCTAATTAGCATGTGACTTGTTTCCACCCTAAAAGAAATGGAATGGACAATTGATAGTAACTGCAATCGAAAGGAAGAATCCAAATTGTTAGACTCAAAATGATATCCAACCCTATTCATTTCTGTGGGATTGCTGTTTTACAGCAGATAGTTTGTTAATAGTCTGCGCCACATTTACTTGCAACATAATTCTGACAAGAGATTTTGCATATCATATAGAATTGAATTAACATAAGTGAATGCTTGAAAACTAAAGTATTTTCTTAAATACAGCATAAATACAGCACGCATTCAGCACTAAAACATGCACAACCACAGGTACAGGATTCTCCTTTTGTCTTTGTACAAGTGTGTTGTATTGTGTGTGTCTACCAAGGGCATCATTTATCCAGCAGACCAGAGGCAAAAACAACCTGCTGCCAGTATTGATGGTCCTGCAGCACCTGTGTGGATTGGGTTCAGAGGTCGCCAGTCTCAGGCAATCAGGAGTAAATGGAGCCTGTGTAACACTAGACAAACGGCTAAGAGCATCAGATCAAAGCCAAGGCCGGCATGCTGTGTGCGTTGCTGTATATGTGTGTGTATATTACTGCAATACTCAGCCTCCCTTATTTCACTGAGCCTTTAACAGGATTAATTCTTGTTTATTTCCAAGCGTCTGACCTTCCTGATGATCCATTTATCCTTACTTCTCCAAATGACTGCAAACCTCACCACAAAAACACAGCTTTTTTTTTTTTTTTTAACTAAATTAAACGACTGCCGGGTGAGCTACTCAGCAGCCAAAACACATTTAAAATCCTTTCATCCCATTAGTAAGGTTTAACACTCTCAGCTCCTAGAGTCAGCCTCGTCCCCTGTTCATCTGCAGACTAATCCAACACACTTGTATTGTCTTATTGACTCTCTGAGCCTGAACGCCAAGAATCATAACAGCTCGTGGGAAGCGCCACGAAGGCAAGCTGATGAATTCGGCATCTCTGAGCGGGGCGAGTTGAGGAGGTGTCTCCTCGACTCAGGAAGGAAGACAGATATCAAAGAGGTATTAAACGCACCGATCCGTCTTGCCTTAATTCACTCTTACATCATCATAAAACATCATCCAATTTACCAGCACTGTCAGAGAGGAACCATAACACCTTTGCATAACGCAGCGTCTTCACTATGCTAATTCTCCTTCAACCCAGCCATGTACAAGGACCCTTTTTTGTGTTTAGGCTTATTCCACCTCTCCATTGTGTGTGCATGAGTGCATGAAACCATGCTAACACGTTGATGACTGTGAAAGATTATGGAGGTAAATGAGGCTCTCCAAAGCCCTCCAAGCGCTCCACACAGCGCTGCAGCAATACCGCAGGGTATCACTGGAAGAGCAATAGAAACACATTACTGCCGAAATCATATTGCAACTGAGGGGTGTAAGTTACCGGGGAAATGGATGGAGCACACAGGGGGAGAGGTGGGATTGGTGGAGGTGAGCCTCTACAATTAGCTTTGACACTTGTGATCTCTTTTTAATTGTGTGGCTGTGTGAAATATGGAGGATGACTTGATTAAATTCTGCATCGGTTGGATTCTGATGCAAAGCAGAGTGCACTGTGAAACCACGCCTGGTGCATTTGTAACTTCAAGTGTGTTAAAGGGAGAAAATGCTCCTTCAGAACTTTTGCCACTGTTTTACATCATCAATCTGTGGATTTCTGTGATGAACAGGACACTTTTTAACCTGACACGTCAGGGGGTTTGTTATACAGAACCATCTGAGAAGCCATCATTGGAAACTGTTCTGAAATGGGCAGGCTTAAAAAAATACCTGGCAGGGATAGATTCTATCAAACTTTTGCAGAGGCCAGTCAGAACAACAGCGAAAACAGCTTTTCCATCAAGAAAAGCTTTCAACGCCCCTCTTTTGCTCCAGTTTGGATATATCTGATGTTGCAGCATCTACACTAACCTCTTCAGGAGAGCCATCGTTGTTTTTTAACCAGGCCTCCAGGAAGTGGGCTTAGCCTCGCAGCCAGTTTTGTCCAGTGGCCAATCCTGCTAGTACAATGAAAAATTCCCCTGCTGCCCAAAAAGGATCTATCCCATAGTAAAAAAATTGTAGAACTGCTGTCAGGACACTACGAACTGCAAACAATGTCAGAAACTAGTCTCAGTTTCTAATCCATGGACTTTTTTTAGTTGACTAACTCCCATTGAGCCGAGAAATATCTATTTAAAACCTGTGATGTCACCACAACGTAATGTCTATGGGCCAAGCTGGATCTCCCGGACAGGAAACACAGGACAGCACACATTGAAGTAAACTCATTGAATAGGTCCCATTTTTGAATCCGGTGTCCAGTTAATATCATACATCCATGTTTTGAACCAACACTCTGCTCTGTCATCACACACCTAAACCAGGCCTGTAGCTGCCAGTAGCTTCTTACTGGACACTGATTGGTCCGAGTCACTGTGGCTCGGGTGAAAATGCATTACTTAAAGCTAAACTGTGGGCACATCCACATGATACATGACTTCAATCTTCTGAACATGGCCATACTGAGAAATACAGAGAGAGTTGTGTGGAGCTGATTGTCTTAATTACCTTTGTAGCAAGACATTTGGCAATGGCTTGAATGTAATGGACATTCATTAATATTAAAAGTTACACACTAAAGATTTAAAGCCTGGCAAGGTGGATTTTCACATGTTAACGTCAAATTGCAAGAATCCAGCTGCAACAAATTACGAGACTTTAAGCCTTTCTAGCATAATTCAACACATTGCCAGGACATTTTGTGCAGACAATCATGTTCTCCAGAAAATGAACCTTGATGACGTTGGTGATCCCCTGAAATCTCCTCTGGTGACTCCATGACTTCTGTGGTTTTGAGTGAAATGTCAAATTAAACAAGTATTGTGTGTATTGTCATGCAATTTGGTTTACAAATTCAAGTTCCCCTCAGCAACTGTAATAATGCTCCTACTTTCACTCTCCGTCTCTGCAAGATTGGGAATGATTCCGATTTCTCTTGGCCCAGCTACCAGAAGACTTACAGCTTTCAGACAGGTTTCTCACGTCACATCTACATTATCAAGCTCAGTTGAAAGCTGCGTACTAACACTCAACCATCACCGGAGAAGTGCTTTTAATATCCTTCACTGGTCTCTGTCCAGAACAACGGGATCTGTTGGTCGATTTCTTTAACTGTCTATGTTTTGATCCCAGGAACCCAGGGTCATGTCTAGATGGACACCTGCTTGTATCAAAGTAATACCATGGCCAGTACTCTAAAGTACAACAGGACACCTAAAAACATCCACTTATTTAAATCCATGTACCCCGTTTGTTAAACTGCAGCCCAGTATCTCTGAGAATCATGTTCGTGTTGGACAATTCCACAGCTCATGATTTACGTCAAATGCCAAATTTGAGTGCCCATGAGGGAGGTAGCAAGGCGGAAACTAAGGGTGTGGAGGTTGGGGGACTGAATAGACGATGAAATGTGTCGCACATGGTGACAAACCCTGAGAAAATTATCTATAGGCAGATCTCCTCAGCTCAATGGAGAATTGCAATGTTTCCAGGTCTTGGTTTTTCATCTCACTGTTCTCATCAACTTTGTTTACAGCAACAGCAGGCAGCTGATAAACCCCTGTACTTTACATTGCTCTGCATTAAACAGCATACAAAGTAACTAACTGATGAACATAGTGGAGCATTTAACAGCTAAAGAGCCAGGTGTTTTCTGGAGACAGTAGAGTGAATATTGGACTTGGATTCACCAGATGGACACAAACTCAACTCAAATGGTGAATGTTCTCTATCTGCTTGATGTATTATTAAGCAACTGTTTGCTAACATGTTCAACTTATCAACTTTTTAAGGGGGGAGGGGGCTGACTTGTTTGGTATTGAAAGCTTTTTTGGGCCAGAATTTCAAATAAAGGGAGCACAACACAAGAGACCCAGAAACAGAGTAAACGCAGATTTAAGAAATGGTCTGATCTCAGTAGGCCTCTCTGTCAGCCTTGATCACATCCGTTTTTAATCCCATGTGGGATTGCAACACTGTTTATCAGAGCTCAAATGCTTTAAGATGCAGCACCACTGATGGCGAGGCATGGCTGGGCAAGTTTATTTTATAACAATTTTCAGCAACAAGGTAATTCAACGTGCTTTACATAAAACGGTAAAAGCATTGAGACCAAGTGAAAATAATGCACACCGCAAAAACACATTTAAATACAATTAAAAATAGTCCATGCCAAGATAATTTAAAATGAAAACAAGCTAGAAAAGAGTATGACAGGTATAAAATACAAGAAAAACAGTGTAACAGTGAGGGTGCAGTGTAGGAAATTAAAAATGATTTAATTTAAGAAAAGGCATTGTCATAATTCAAAAGAATTGAGAGTTGCAGTGGACCTGCAGTTTTCTGGTAGTTTGTTCCAGATACGTCTTGCATGGAAACTGATCCCTGCTTCCTCCTGTTTAGTTCTGACTCTGGGGACAGGAAGCAGACCTGATCCACACAACCTGGTTCATAATGTAGCAGAAGATTAAAAAATGTATTTTGGCTCTAAACCAGATAGGGATTTATGAATGAACTGTATTTTTTTGAGAACCAAATCTCAGAATTGAAGTGATGTGATCCACTTTCTTGGTCTTAACGAGGACTCAAGCAGCAGCGTTCTATATGAAGATAAAAACAAGTTTTTCCCAAATCCTGCTGAGACATAAGACCTTTAACCCTTAATACATTCTTAAGGTAACAGGCTGATTGTGTAAATGTGGACAGTCAGATGTGGATACTGGCCACAAAAAACTCTACAAAAAAACAAAATACATATTTCACTATAAGGTTCTCCGTTCTTAATTTATCTTCTTCTGATGTGAGTCTTGCAGCAATTTGGAGTTTAAAAAAGCATAACAGCAAACCATGGAGACAGGTGGAGTTGCTTTACTAACAGGTAATTGTTAGAAATTTAGTGTGTTTAAATGTCTAAAACAAGTGGTCCTCTAACCAGTCATTGATTAGATGATCTTTAACAAGATTGCTTCAGAACTGAAATTTCTTCAAGGATTAGATTGCCACCTGCTGGAGAATCAGGTTCATTACATATGCGGCACATACTGAGACTTTTGAGGGACAACACCAGGTATATTTCACGTTTACCCTCTTTATTTGCATCTTTATTTCCACCGCAGGTAGATTACCAGTTCAACGGCCAATGCCAAAATTCATTTGATTTGATAGGACAAAGTAAGACAGGAAAGTGCGTAGAGACATGGAACAAAGGACTGCAGGTTGGAATCGAACCTAGGCCGCTGCAGTAAGGACTGAGCATGCTCAAACACGTGAACTACCAGAGCGCCCCATTTCTCATGCATGGCTTTTTGTTTCAGTACAAACAGTAAAACAAACTGGGGAGAGGGGAACAGGTGAGCAGGGTGATGAGAGAGTGACAGTTGGGAAAGTCTGAGGGCATCTGGGTGGATGGATGGATGGATGGATGAATGGATGGATGGACGGATAGAGTTCCCAGTAAGAAATGTGCCTGAGGGCAGTGACCAGTGTCTAGAGACAGACTGAGAAAAATGCAAACAACTGAGGCAGACATCGTAACTTGCATCAGGTCTGATGATCTTCTTGATCCAGCCTACTGATTAAAAAACATGCCCACTGTATGATTTCAAATTACATGTTAGATTTGCAACCAGGCTTCTCTGCTTCCTGTGTTTCACATTGTACAGCAGCCTGAGGGTCCATTCGTCCATCCATCCATTCATCCATCTTCATCCGCTTATCCGGTATCGGGTCGCGGGGCAGCAGTTCCAGTAGGGGACCCCAAACTTTCCTTTCCCGAGCCACATCAACCAGCTCCGACTGGGGGATCCCGAGGCGTTCCCAGTCCAGGCTGGAGATATGATCTCTCCACCTAGTCCTGGGTCGTCCCCGAGGCCTCCTCCCAGCCTGAGCGTGATGGGTCAAATTGTTAATGGCAGCAAACCACCTTCAAGTGAATCTCTGAGAAGTGACAGGTTTTGATGTTCTACGGATTCTACGGTGGCCAATAGGGGCAAAACGCTCAGCAATTTCAGAAAACACTCGCAAATAGACAAAACACAAGCAAATTAGGAAAACATCATCAGTAATTTAAAGCATATAGCAAACGTGATGAAGACAAACGCACTGCAAATACAGAAAGGATACAAAAAGAAAAGCACAAGAACCCCGATAACAAATGCATCAACAAAAACGCTGTGCAACAGCTTTGAGATGATAGACTGTAAATAATAAATCCATGTTTGAGATACGTTTTCTCTCGTTTGGTGGGTTTATCGGCTCAGGTCACAGGTGGTACTCAATCAGCAGAGGCGTGTCTCTAAACCCGTGGTAATAAAAAGGCCGAGCTCTCTCTCCCCGGGTAGTCGAATATCAAGCGGTTCCACTTAGCGTTCCCCCCAGAGGCCTGGAGAACTTCCGTTGTGTAATCTGGATTAAACTGTTATCGGGGTCTGGGTGCTTTTCTTTTTGCGTCGTTTCTGTATTTGCAGTGCGTTTCTGTTTTTGGTTGTGTGTATTTGCAGCCCGTTTGCTAAATGCTGTGCATGTGTTGTCAAGTTAATGAAGATATATTCTTAATTTGCTTGTGTTTGTGTATTTGCGTGTGTTTTCTGAAGTTGCAGGACGTTTGCCTTTGTCAGAAACAGAAGTTTTCTGTTTGGTTCTCCATCTTTCTCCAGATCTGACGTGTCCTTTGCTCCCCCCTAGCGGACACAGAGCTGCTTCACATCCAGCACATTAACATGCATCAAAGGCTGAGTTTCATTTGTATCTTGATTAGATGAAAAAGTAAGTCTTGGATACCAATTGTATCTTAATACTTGAGGATATTATTCCATTGTAATGTATGCATTTTTCACAGTGTTTTTTTATTTTAGTCTCTATTTAAATTTTTCTGTTACTATGTTAACGTCCCTTGCTCATCAAAACTCTGTTTTAAAGTTTGGTTGTTGTATGAGCTGCTGGACTGCACGGAACCACCATAAAAAAAATAAAAATTAATACAACTGTGGTGAACAGAGCCGTGATGAAAACTCACTCCTCATATCTCCTTTTGGTTTATTGTTTTGTTGGATGCTTTTCAACAGATTTAATTGAAATAATGAAACAACAAAATTGTTCTTTTTCAATTATTTTCAATCATTTAAGTTGTTGTTGATCTTGTCTGATATAAAAAGCTTATTAAGGTATTATTTGACGATGTATTCCCACTGCAATGCATCGCCAATGTGTCCTTGAGCAAGACAGTTGACCCCTAGTCGCTCCAGAGGTGTGCAACCTGACATATAGCACATGTAAGTCACTTTGGATAAAAGAGACTGTAAATGACATTTAATGTAATGGAAAAAGTGGAAGAGCCAAAAAGAGGGACACCCAGCAGATTTTTTCCAGCTGCACCTGAACAACCCCACAAGTGGAACATTGTTGATAAAGACTACTTCAGACCCAGTGGACGGTAACTCAGTGACAACTCATTAGACTTCACACAGCTCATCTGGAGACACATTAAACTTCCAACACATCCTCCTAACCATATGATGAAAGTGGTTGTTTATTCCTACCCTCCAATGCGACCCACAGGAGGGTTTTCTGTCCATATCTAAACCAGAGAATGTAACGGTCATGGTTTTAAACATGGTGTTAACATTGTGAAACCAAAACTACTAAGTTAGGCTTAGAAAAAATATTGTGGTTGAACCCAGACTTTACTTTGATTCTTGTTACTCAAACGATGACAACATGACATGACAAGGCTCCATTTGTTCTGTTTGTTCTGTGACATTTTTTGGAGAAAAACAACTCATTCTCATACTCAAAACTCATTCATCATTTACTAATTATTACTACTTCTTTCAAAAGGGACATACACCCATCCACCACCCCAACCTCCCTCCGTACACGTAACTTGGAACTGTTTTACTTGAATGAATGAAGATTTTTTTTCTGTTACATGTGTATTTTTACTGTTTGTACCCTAATGTAGAGAATTTTTATTAGTATAGGAGATTTTAAAAACAGGATTAAGGACTTTCTGACCACTGAATGCACATTTCCTGTTACTGAACTCTCATTGATTGTTTGACATAATTTGCTGTTTAAGTCCGACGTTTGTTTGTTTTTATGTTGAAACTTTTTATGCTTCTGTCATGGGAAGGACTCCCTTGTAGTAGAGACTCTGTGTCTCAATGGGAATATTCCTGGTAAAATAAAGGTAAAATGCATTAGTTGCATTAGTGTTAATAGAATAAGCAGATCACTTTCTCTGTGGAACCAGGAGAACAACGTTCAACTCAACGTCAGCAAGACAAAGGAGGTGATTGTGGACTACAGGAAGCAGCGGCGGGGAGACCACGCCCCCATTCTCATCAACGGGTCTGCAGTTGAGAGGGTCAACATCAGCCATGACCTGACCTGGTCACTCCACTCCAACACTGTGGTAAAGGAGATTCGGCATGGACGCAAGGAAACTCTCCAACTTCTATAGATGCACTATTGAGAGTATCTTGACTGTATTTGTCCCCACCTGGCACAGCCGCTGTGCCGCCCTTATTGAGACTTACCTGCCGTCCCTGCAGGATCTCCACACTGACAGGTGCAGGAAGAGAGCCAAGCAGATCATTTTTGATCCCAGTCACCCATGCCATCGGGCAGAAGGCTCAGAAGCATCCAGTCCAGGACCAACAGATGATGGGATGGCTTCTTCCTCTGAGCCGTCAGGCAACTCAACTCACAACAACAAACCTTCCACTGTGTAGCTGTACTGTATAGTAGTACATAGCTACCCTGGACTTTCCCTATTGTTATTTGTATGCACATTGCCACTTTGCACTGTACATAGCTTCATAACTACCATTAGACTTTGGTTAACTGTTATTTATATAATTACAGGTTGTTTTATTTGTATTTATTAGATTGTTTCCTTTATATTATTACTGTTGGGGAGGGCGAGATACAAGGATTTCATTGCATAACTTGTCATTGTAAAGACAAATAAAGACCTCTAAGTGGCCTGTTCCTATTAATACATCAACCAATCAGCCCTCACATCAGAATCAGAATCAGCTTTATTCGCCAGGTGAGGACACAAACGAGGAATTTCGCTTTGCAAACAATGTATGTGAACAATGTATAATACATTGGGCTCACTTATGCAAAACAAACAATATATACACACTATAAACAGAATATAGACAAGTTCAGGTAATGAAGAGTGCAAAGTGTGCAGGAGTAAATCATTATTTTGATAAATTATTAGATTAATTACAAAACATGTTGCAAAGGATGCTGGAATAAATAAGTATTGTGTTATTGTATAAGTATCATATTACAATATGAACAGTTTGAACAGCTCTGAAACAGAAAACGATGAATGAATAATAGGTTAGCCTCATCTCAGTCATTATGAAGGACGTGTCCCCTTTAAAACAAATGAAAAAGCGGATGCCGTTGTGTCCAGAGATGTGAGGAGGGGAATGGGGGG